>NC_133290.1:8572719-8872719 GCF_005239225.2 Populus alba | reverse complement strand
AGTCATGTGTCTTAAGCAAGTACTATCCAAGAACCACTCCTCATATTCTTTTGACTTCTACACATATAAAATTAAGATGAGGTTTTTGGTACCCATACCTTTTTTGGTCCTTTGTGGTTAGTGGTGGTTCCTGTTGGAACCCAAGTCATATTATTCACTTTGCCCTTTTTCATAGGACATACATAAATCAAGTGACCAATGCTTCTACAATAATTGCATGTTGAGTTTGGGTTATATGATTATTTGGCTTTAACAAAATAGTTTTTTAAATAGTTTTTATTCTTTTTGGGTTGATAACCTAAGCCTCTTTTGTTGAAAACACATCTTTGACTAGCAAGCATAAACTACAATGCATGCTTTCTTTAAAGCCTTATTTTCCTCTACAAATTGACTCATCTTATCACAATTATAAACTACAATGCATGCTTTCTTTTTTAATATATCTTTCTCAACAAGTAAACATGCATGGTTCTTTTTTATATTTAGAACCTCACTTCTTATATTCATCATAGAATATCTTAAATCCATCATGCAATTCATTATAAGAGAGGTCGGATTCATAATCTAAAGAAAGTGTTTCATTATCGCTTTCAATTGCCATGAAACAAATGTTTGTAATATACTCTTCATCATCACTTAAGCTAGAGTCTAAGTCATCGCTCCATGTTGCTTGCATTGTTCATATATGATGGTGGTTCTTCTTTTTATATTAAAGGAGAGGGTAATCAACCTCCATGTGTCTCGTCTTATTGCATTTGTAACATCTAAGTGCTTCTTTGCTAGATTCTTCCTTATTTCCATCCTTCTTGAAGTTTGAGAAATTTTTGTTCCAATGTTTTTTTCTTATGAAATTTTAGAATTGTCTTGTGATAAGTGCAATTTCCTCCTCCACTTCTTCATTATCATCACTATCAACATGGTGTATGGTTTGGAATTCCAAATTCTTTTTTGGTTTCTTTTCTAGTTCTTGCTTTTCCATGATAATTTCATGATACATACGTGCTCTGATGAGTTCTTTCAATGGAAGTTTGGTGAGGTCATTAGCTTCTCGGATTGCCATCACCCTTACTTCCCAAGTCTTTATCAAGGACCTAAGAATTTTGCTTATGATATCGGTATTAGTATAAGTCCAACCAAGAACATCCAAATTATTAGTGATAGTTGTCATTTTAGCAATTATACTAGTTATGGATTCATTTGGAATCATTTTAAATAACTTATATTGATGTACTAACATGTTAGTTTTTTATTCTTTTAATTGGTTTGTTCCTTCATGTGTTATCCTTAATGCATGCCATATATTTCTAGTTTCCTTGCATGATGTGATCCTATTAAATTTACTTATATTCAATGCACAATATAAAGTAATCATAGTTTTAGCATCCATAGATAACAACTTTTTATCACCATCGGTATAGTCACTTCTAGCTTTAGGAACTGTTATATCATCTTCAATTTAAGTAGGCTTATAAGGTCTATTTTCAATAGATAGCAATAAATCATAATCAATAGTTAAAGATAATCATCCTAACTTACCAATAGACATAGTCATTACCATTCAAGAAAGGTGACTTAGAGGTTGATGATCCTTCATTTTGAATATTAAAACTAGTGGTTGCTATTTTACTCAAAGTCTAAGCAAACTTATATAAATGAGAACTAGGCTCTAATACCAATTGTTATTTTAGGATTAAGGCAACAATAACACCTAAGAGGGGTGAATTAGATATTTCACTAATAATAATAAAAAAATATTTCAATCAACTCAATCAAACATGATAAACACAATTAACCAACAATAAAATCAAATTGCATAAAGTAAAGAGTATATGGATAAAAATTACAAACTTTGTTTTTAATGTGGTTCAACAAACTTACATCTACACCTTAAACACCAAACTGGTCTTGGGTATTGTATTCTTTACTAATCCAAGCCAAAGATTACAATGTGCATGATGAATCTTCACAAAGCCTTTTTTCACCACTTGAAGAAATATCCTCTTCAAGATTTTTCACCTTAATGGTGTACCTCACCAATGACTAAGAGTCTTTCACTTAATCTCTTGAAGGATTATAATTGTTTAAAATATAGTAACACTCTCTCAAAGTGTAGATAATACAATTGAAGCTTACATTTTTATAGCTCGCTCAATAGCACTTAGAATGAATGAAGGAACAATGGCACTCTTGTGCAAGAATATGAAGGTTTTAATGCACAAATATGAGCATGATTTAGGATCAATGATTTGAAGTTGGTTTTGCTCTTAAAATAGCTTGTGTGTGTATTTAAATTATATACTTAATTCTTCAATTAGACAAACTATATATATTTCTAGCAAAAATTAGTCGTTAGATAGCCATTATTGTTCCTCTCATAAATAAAACAGTCGATCGGTTCATATTGGTCAAGACAGTTTATCAACCGGTTCCTGCAGATTCCCAGGTGTTTATCCTTGATGAACAAATGATTAGTTGATTCAACTTTAAACCAGATTTGATAGTTTTAAACCTGATGAATCTTGAACTGACTAAATGCATATCAATCCTATAATACATCCAATGTAAAGTGTGTGAATTCTTCATGCTTGTTTAAAGTAAAATGAATCTTGAAAAACTAAGTCTTCTCTTGCTTTATATCTTGAACTTGTTGATTTATTCCTTTATTTAATTCTTTATGATTGTTGATGATCTACGTATAAACCTATTTAAATTTAATCTCAACCAAGTATATCATAAGTCCATTATCATTTAATTGTTATCATCAAAATATATAAATATTATTATGTGACCCAAAAGTCAACAAATAGTGGATTTACAATTCTACCCTTCCCAAAAAACAATCAATAGCCTTTGAGTTCGGGGTATTTTGATATTCTTAAACATTCCATTGGTTATTTAACGATTGTACATGAGTATACATATTTTTTCCACAATTGTTTAAATAATTAAATGACTTAATTACCTCCAATTAAAAAAAATAAATTGGTGATCTTTTAGTTTTTACAATACATCAAAAAGTCAATTGTGTCCTTGCAGTCAAGGAAATATGAACTATGGATCCAAGGGCTTTTTGATCTTTTCAAATAGGTTTATGGTTTAGCTAGAAACATGGAGAATACTTTTATCCTTTTAGCCTAAATTATTATTTGTTATCAATAAAGTTGTAGGTGCGTGCAACACATTCTAATGGTCAAACCAACCTTTTTAACATGTTGTTGGATGTGTAATTGTGTCCTTTACTTTAAGTATAATACGTGTTGTTGAAGGTGGGGCGGTTTGTTGCTGGCAAGTTTTTATTTTTCCCTTCTTTTCTCTCTCCTTCCCAAACAAAGAAAAGTATGTCCTCTTACTTTTTGGTATTTAAATTTCAATCTTTATTTTTTTTATTTTTTATTTTTCTTTTTGGCCCTTCAATTTTAATGTATCATATTTTATTTTGTGTAGTTTGGTCCTTATTTTTTTTATTTCTAATTTTCCTTCTTGAGTAATTTGGAAAGGTTTTATTTATTTTCAATTTAATCTTCAATTATAATATTTCATATATGATATTTTTTTATTTTTTATTTTTTATTTTAATATCTAATATTTTTTCTTGGCCACTTTGTCAAGGTTTTTATGGTTTTCAATTCCATCCCTCAATATAAGTATTTTATGTTTTTTTTTTCTAATTTGATCCTTATACTTTCCCCTTTTTTTTTGTCCTTTTGTTAATATTTTTTTTCAATTTAACCATTTTATCAAATAATTTTTCTTTCCCTCTAGTTTATTTTTTATTTTTATTTTCACTCTTATTCTTTCAATTGGTATTTTTTTTATTTTAGATTATTTCATATAATTAATTTTTTCTCCAGATTTTATCCTTTGATATTTGATTTATTAAGGATTGTACTTCTCTGTTTTTTCATGTATGGTGCTTATGGTCTAATGACCAATGTCACGAGTTTTAAAATTTATCTATCGTATAGTTTTCAAACTCGACATGGAGGTTTACCCAAGGCAAGTCCTAAGTCACGGGTCAGATGGGTTGATCCCATGTAACCCAATTCACCCTGATTTTTTATTTATTTTATAAACATTTAGAAACAATATAATTTTGAAAATAAAAATTAAAAAAAAGAAGAAAAAAGTCAATGAGTTTTTACTAGGTTTTTCGAGGGCTATTAGGTTGCAAGCTAACCCGAGTTTTTTACAAGTTTTTATCGAATTAATTCTCCCCTCATTTCTGTTAAAAGGGCTAGGTTAGGCCGAGTTTTAAAACAATGATCTATTAAGTCATCATGATCTCATTACCTAAGTCACAAGTTTTGTGGGTTAACCTGAGTTGGCTCACCCTTTATTACTCACCCTTGCCTAGCCTAGGCCCTAGATCACCCAGGTCATAGGTCAAATGGCTAGGTTAGGTCGAGTTTTAAAACAATGATCTGTCAAGTCATCCTGATCTCATTAACTAAGTCACAAGTTTCGTGGGTTAACTCGAGTTGGCTTACCCTTTATTATTCAAGTTACATGTTTATCATGCAAACTCGGATTTACTCTAGCTGAGTTCTTTTGTTTCTTGTTTATCCAATTACATACTCCATGGGTTTTTGCCTACATTATTGTGGTCATGTTTTTTTTTTTTTAAATTGTTTGTTTACTATTGTTTCCAATTTCTTTTATTGTCTCATTAAAATAAAACTGACTTATTCAACTCGGTCGGGGCTATAATTTGATCCTCCTTTTTTAGATTTTTTTTTCTTGTTGCTATTTTTTTCTCAATTTAACTCTCTTATCAAAGAATTTTTCTTTCCTTCTAATTTATTTATTATTTTGTATTTTCACCCTTATTCTTTTAATTGCTATATTTTTTTTTTAGTTCCTTTTGTGTAATTGATTTTTTTTCTTGATTTCATCCTTCAGTATTTGTTTTGTTGAGGATTGGACTTCTTAGTTTTTTCATGTATTGTCACAACCCAAATCCCAGATCCATGACCAGCACATAGGCAAGGTTCCCCTCCAAGGTTCCATACCTATACGAACCCAAACTTACTTACAAACTTATCCTTCAAAACTCAATCAGAGTTCAACGCAGCACTAATAACAAAACTAACTTCATAATATAATGTAATTGTCTTAATACAAGAGTTAATATAATTTAATAGTTTTGGAGCAATAACTAGACATAAAGGAAAAGGTACAAATTACATCAAAAAGCAGGTTCAGAAGGTTCTACAAAAGTAACCCGCTATCAAGCTATAAGCCTGAAAAGATAAATAATGAGAGGGTGAGTTCAACAACTCAGTGAGTAGATAATATTCAATATACACACACGAGGTAATACAACAATGAGAGTATATATACAATTATGGCTCTAGATTTTTATAGGAAGGTTTCTCAAATAGGCCATAACAAGAAGATTATATGGTAAAGCTCGTCAAAAAATCAAAATGCAATAAGCATGAGGTTCTGTACTGTGAGATGATCAGTCCACACAGGTTGGTGACTCCCCTGACCAACTAGGGTTCAGATACGATGTGCACAAAGACTAACACTACCCTATTAGCATGGGTATTCTGACTGACATACCATAGGTTCACAATCATAATCAAACAAACATATTCATATCTCAAAGCTCAACTTATGACATTAATCAAATGAGGAGCTATCAATTCAGAAGTCAATTCAAAATATATACTTGTTCATATCAAGAATTCAGATTAAATAATTGATCATGCTTTATCATAAGGATAATAATCAACATATATATTATCAAAAAGCATGATCCAATTCATAATAACAAATCAAATATTTATAATATTTCTCATGCATATGAAAAATTATCCACTTACCTGACTCAAAAGCAAACAGCACTCAAAAGCTGACACTGAAGGAAATCCTACTAACGTCCTGCTGGTAGAATATCAGGATTATCTGAATACAAAGGAGACATATTCAAAAACGACTCGAAAGAACATTTAATCTATTTAATACACTTAACTAAGGGTGTATTCTGTAACCCTATATGTTTTTTAACTAACTAGTTAATTTTCTTAAAAACCCAAAATTTAACGGTTTTCCCGAAATCTAACCCATAATAAAACAACTAATAAAATTGATAATAATTCACTAAATAACCCTTAATTATTCATCAAACCAATCTGAAAAAGCTAATATTACAGCTAGGGACTAATCTAGAATTTATTATTTTTTTAGGGCCAAATTGTAACTGTCGTCTAATTGGAGGACCAAACTAAACATATCATAAATTCATGACTATAGTGGAATTATGTCCATAATTCATCCTCATTTCTGTACAGAACCTCTAATTATGCTCCAGGGACCACTCTGTAATTTTACCAAATTTTTAGGGCCAAATGGTATTTTTTGTCAAATTGGAGGACCAAATTGAAAGTTTTAAAATTTCATAACTATACAGTAATTCTGCCCATAATTCATATGTTATTCTGTTCAGAATCTCAGAATATGCTCCAGGGACCAATTTGTAATTTTCCAAAGTTTGGGGACTAAACCGTAATTTTCATAAATTGAGGGACCAAATTGAATTTTCATCCTCTTCAACCTCCAACTCAGATTTTTAACAGAAACCTACTGTTCTTTCTAAATTTCTAACAAAAATTCACCATTCAAACAAAATCATAACTCAAAATCATCATCTTTCAATTCAAGCTCTCAAAATCATCCAAATAATCAAATACCCACAACAATTAACTCTATAACATTCAAATTAAATCATCAATCAAACCCAAAACACAAACTTCATAACCCTAACATTTATCAAAACCAAAATTAAAGCTTAATTAACACATATTTATACATAATCTTACATTTTTACTTATTTCCTCCAACTCCTTTCTATTTCCTTTCTAATTTCCCTCTTTTCTCTTCTTCTTCTTTCTCCCTTCTCTCTCACAGTTTGCTCTCAATTTTCAGATCCCTCTTTCCTTCTTCTTTTTTTACTTCCTATTTATATTTATCATCTCTTTATTCAATTACTATTATACCCCTCATTTAATTATACTTACTTTTTAAGCCTCTAAGGGCTTTGTTGCCATTTCCTATCTTTTTAATACAAAACATCACATGTATGGTTCTTTCAATCTATAGACATGTGTCATGAGTTTTAAAAGTTATCTATTACATAACTTTTATATCTAACTCAGGAAAAGTCTTGGGTCAAGTGTCAGGTAGGTTGACTTGAGTTAATTCGGGTCAAATTAATATTTTTATTTTATAAACACGTAAAATAATATCATTTTGATTTTTTTTTAAAAGAGTCATTATGACCTCAATTCTAAAAAATAATGTGATGTATGTGAAGAAAGGATTAACATTCTTATCATTATGATCTTGATTCTCAAATTGTTCAAAACATCGCTAGAGTTACCAAGTTTGTCTTCTCATTTCATCCATTTCAAGAGCATATATAACCCTCTTGAATTCTTGCACACGATATCCACAAACAACTATAGTAGTAAATCCTAAGATTTGATTCAACTTGATACCGGGATTGTATGGATATTGCAAAGTAACAGGTCCTTATTACTAGGAATGTTTTTTCTCACTAGTATAAGGTTCAAAACCAAAAAGATACAAATGAGAATAACTTGTCACTCTAACGATACAAATCAAATCACCACCTTAGAGATATAAAGTTAAAATAATAAATCTGTCACTCAAAAAAAGAGATACAAAACTTAATAGGTTGTCAAAAGGCCAAGTCAAAGACATTTAACTCAAATTCTACCAAAAGATCCCTCATATATGGTGTAAATAATCATTACATAATTAGAACAACTCTTCAAGTCTAGGAAAAACTCAAACGAGACTCAAATAAATAACTTTGATATAAAATTAGACAAATATTAACTAGCACATATTTTTAACTTCTTAGAAACACAAATAAACACATAGAAAGTTTAAAAACTAAAACAAACATAACCTCTTTTAGAAAACTTCAATGCATATATGGTTGGACAATATGAATCACATTCTTAACTTAAAAACCTCAATTGATAAACTTATTTTCCTATACAATGAAGAGATGCAAATTCTGACTTAAATTTGGCTCATAAACTAATAGAATATCATCAAGAACTTCATCTATTTATATTGTCAACCCAAATTTAAGTGGCTTAACATCAATAGAACCATTAGAGAACACTCATATGCCATTTACCTATACATAAATTGGTAAACAAAATAATTACTTCTTTAAGTCTAGAAAATAGGATTTCTCTCATCATGTGTATATGTAAAAGATTGCTTATATCTTTGTTATTATGTAATTTATGTGATTTTTATCGAATAATTATCTCAACATAAAAACTTAAGTTATTGAATATAATTTTAAATATATAATTTATATTATTTTCAAATACACTTTCTCAATAAAAATTTATTGATCTTGAAAATTAAACAAATTTATCATTATCTGTGCTAAAATTTAATTTTAATTACAAAGATATGGGCTATAAGATTTTATCATTTAATTACAAAATTCTAGTATCATATCAAAAAAAAAAATATTTAATCTAAAAAATTTAAAAACTTAAATTATTAAATAAAAATATAATAATATAATTTATATTATTCTATATCATAACCTTCCCTATCTTTAGATTGAGGCATTTATTGGATGATTTCCCTTATATATCATTGGGACTTTATTGGATCTATAAAAGTAATTAGATGGACTAGTATCAACCATAGTTTTAAAACCCGGACCGGCCCGGCGGGTCGACCCGGGACCCGGCCGACCCGGGCAAGAAACCGGGTCGGGTGAAGGCCAAAACCCGCTTGGGATTTGGCCCGGCCAAACCCGGTCGACCCGGAGGGTCGACCCGGGACCCAGTCGACCCGGCCAAACCCGGGTGAGACCCGATCACTTTTTTAGCCTCTGAAATGAACCTAAGCAAGGAGCCAGAAGTCCTTCTGCCTTCTGGTGGTGATGAGGTACCCGCTCATGCCTTGGCTCTGATTCATCCTTGTAACATCCTTGTAACACTTGAACTCTTCAGAAGGAGACAGCTTGACTTTAGGCTGAATCTTGTACTTGTCAAGCCCAGCAGATCGCCAGAGATTTGTGAAGAACAAGGGTAAAGGCACGACAGAGAAGATCAGAAAAAGAAACAAGATGTTGTGGCAAAATAGATAATAATCAGACTTTTTTGCAGAGTAATTGAACCACAATGTCTCCGCTACAGTCAAATTCCTTCCTAGCGCCGCCGATGCCTCGTCGAGGGTGGAGTACGGGAGCATTGCGGCGGTGGAGAAGACAGAGGCTTCTTCACCTGGCTCATCACCGTGCCCAGCTTGGATCCTTGAATCACCAATGCTTCCACTTCCACCTGAAAATTGCTGCAGATCAAACATAAGACTGATTTAAAACGAAGGCATGAATCGCGACAGCTCTCTTTCCCAAATAAATAAATGAATGAAAAAAAGAGAGGAGAAAAGAAGGATAAAAAGTGCCAGAAAAATCTCCCACCACATCCATCTGTGCATTTCTGGAAAGTAATAGTGACAGATGAAAAGACAAACCAAGGTTTTTTTGGGTTGACCCGGATTAACCCGGGTCAACCCACCTGACCCGTGACCTAGAGGGTCGACCGGGTCAATGACCGGATCGGGTTTCAAAACTATGGTATCAACTCCTTGCATCCTATGCCATTCAAATGTTGGATGGTTAAAACAAAATAATTCAATGACCGGGTCGGGTTTCAAAACTATGGTATCAACTCCTTGCATCCTATGCCATTCAAATGTTGGATGGTTAAAACAAAATAATTTAATCCTAATATAAATTTGACTTCCACATCACAACCATTGAGTGACAGTATACCTTTTTCTAAAAAAAAAATATTACATACATTCATCTAATCCTAATCGAAAAAATTACGCCACCAAAAGAAACAGTCGCGAGAGTGATTGAATATCGGAAATTCAGAAATCAAATCGGATCTGCAAAATCAAACAAGGGCTAGAACCACAAGGCACAACCACTCATTCATCATCACATAGTATATACTAACAGAAGAAATGTGCCGCCACAACTACAGGAAGAAATCTCACAAAAGCTTCAAACGGAAGCTAAAACGCTCGCCAGTTATCGGAACTTCCCTTCGGAGTTTCACTCTCTAGTGATGTCCTAAATGGTCCACTTGAGCCAAATGGATCCGTATCATCAAATGATGGGAACCCATGGCTATTATCAAAGTCTTTAGAGCCACGAACAGAAGAATCAAACCTTGCTAGGGAATTGTCAGATGACTGGAAGAACCCACTGTAATGGGTATTAAATGAATCCATCTTCAAGAATCCATGACTATGATCAGTATCTCTAGATTATCCAAATGAACTGAAACTTGATGAGAACCCATGACCAGGATCAGACTCTTTGAAGGAATCAAACCTCGAGAACCCATGATTCTGATCAGACTGTAAATGAGTCAAACCTTGCGAACCCATGACTCTGATCAGACTCTCTGAATGAGTCAAACCTTGAAAACCCATGACTTCGATTAGAGTCTCCAAATTCTCTAAAGGAATCAAACCTTGATGGGAATCCATAACTTTCATCCGAGTCCTTAGTACTCTGCATGGAATCATGAAAGAGAATGGCGAGGAGATTGAAATAATCCACCATCATGAATGTTAAATGAATCAAACCTAGAGAAGCTGTCAAAAGAGTGGTCCTCTGAACCTTCACTAAACCTTCGTGGAGAGTTCCCGAAATTGTATGCTGGGGTGCTTGGGATAGAATCTGCAAATGAAACTGGACTCTTTCCTGTGTTATAGGCAGGGGTACTTGGAACAGAATCTGCAAACGCATTCTGTGGGTTATATGCAGGGGTGCTTGGAACAGAATCTGCAAAAGCATACGAGCTGTTACCCTGGTTATGAGCCAGGGTGCTTGGAATAGAATCAAACATAAATTGGCCCTTCCCTGGTAACATGTTATCTCCATGTGAGGACCTTGTTTTTATTGGATTTAAACCTAATTCACCAATGCTGAAATCCATGCTCTGCAAGAACAATATTAGATCAATCCAATCAGTTTTCTGAACAAGGCAAGAAAGAAGCAAAGATACAGAAAGAGAATAAACAGTTCCAGTGCCAAACCAACCACCACTCAGTTCCCACAATCAAAACTATAGATTTCAATTTCGTGCAAAGTAATAGAATTGCCTAAATAAACATAAATAAAGTTCATAATAGAGGGTGTGAAAATGTACATCACGCATAAAACCACATGACTGCATGCACACACCAATCCCTTCCTTCGAATTTAAACAACTTCCACAATTCTTAAGCACCAAGAAATCCTATTGCCCACATCAAATAGAAAGCACAAGACCCAAGTTTCCATACCTTGCCACTGACAGAATAGAAGCCCCAGGCTGATTCTGTATCATAATGTGTGTCATCAAATGTACCCCAGCCAGGTTCAACAATTATGTCACCAGAATGCACAGCTTCAGTACCACCCCCATCACTGCACAAGTGTACCAGTAAGCTTAAACATCCAAATGAAGCATTAAAAGCAGAAAGCATAAAGCATAAAGCAGGACAGACTCATTTGAACTGTCATGCCATGCCAAACTTTTTTTTTTGGTAAAACTTAACTTTGAGGGAGGGACAGCAATATATTGTTGTAAAGATAAAAAAAATGAACCATACGTTTGGATCTCTTTAGCATGGGGTGAATTCTCTGCACCAGTTTCTTTAAATGGGGAGTCTCAGAATTCACTGGATCGGTGGCTCTCTGTTGTACTCCTTCTGACAGGACTGTCAGGAGGACATTTTAGAGTGCCATTCTCATGTTGATGATCCAACAAATCTTTCTCAGAATTTGATTTGATTGGCCTTGAAACCTTTTCTGACTTCGCAATAGAATCCTTATCTGTGGAAGTTGTTTCTTTTGGAAATGAAGTTTTTTGTTTTGGAGAAGCTACAACATTTCGTACATCCAAGGTGAGCTCTTTGACAAATGTGAATCCTGACCTGAAAGTCATAAGAGCTTTAATGAGGTTGAGACTTAATGCTGAAAAGAAAGCATCATGTACCCAAGTGAAAAGGAACTCCAATCCCTCCAGAGCAAAATCAAAGTCAACTAAATCCAACAAACAATTATTTAGCATACCTTTGTTGTCAAACTTGTCCCAACCTTCATCCCAATCAGCTGCAGCTTCCTGGATTCCAGGTTGCCGGCCTAAAGAAAGATCAAGAGGAAGAGAGCAAGTAATCATCCTGATGTAGAAAGCAAAAGTAAAGATGCGAGGTAGCCAGTGAAGGAAAATACAGCATGATCTTTGAAATGGATAAAAAATTGCAGGTCTGAAATTTGAAACGTTTTGGGGGCATTGGAAATGCAATTAACACCAAAATAATAAAAAGTTTGTGGTTCATAAGAGATACAACATGGTGTATTTTTCCTAGTGAAACACAAGAAGAAAGAAGAGTGGCTTAATTGTCATAGCTCAAACTTTTTTCACATACAAGTAACAGAACAAGCCAAATTGAAGTAAATCAACCATCTAAATGGGCCAAATATTTTCAAGATTAGACAGGTAATATAAAACCAAAGAGGGTTGATAACATCATGGAGATACCAAATGGAAGTTCCACTAGTGAGATTGGTTTAGAACGCAATCCATATAGTTTACAGTGTTCATTCACAGTTTTTACTCGTTCCTCAAGACTCGATTGGATATTCTCAGCATGCTCCAGAAAAAGCCAGCAAAAAGGCCTTGCACACAAGTTTCGTACTATCTCCAGAAACTAATGGTGATTACAGTGTACCTTCACCACGCCATCAGCAGCTCCCCCTTCTTCCATTTTAACAATTTACCGATATAAATCCATTTTTTTCTCCTGCAGTTATCAAGGACAATATAAGTTTGTTTGATATCCAAAAACATGTATATAAAAGAACGAGATAAGCATTGATAAAACTCACCACAAGTTCCTAAATTACCTGAATAACATGAAATGTAGCCTCTTCAATGGTTAGTTTGGAGGCAACATCTCCAGTCTGCTTGTATTTCTCTTCATACTTCTTTCCTAATGTCTCAACTTGAAACACACAAGTTGCTCCTGTTAGTTCAATAAGCAATAGATATTACATGGAGAATACAAGCAAATCACGCAAGAAAGAGAGGTACCTCATGCTTATCAGTAGATACCCTTGCTGTGACCTCATTAAGTCGATTGTCACATCGACTTTTATATAAAATCTGATGCCAAATAACAGAAGAATGGCAATAGGAATATCAGCAAAGAACACATATTTTCATGCTCTGGACCTCAACCACTCTAAAGAAAAAGTAAACAGGTTAAATTAGGCAGAATACCTTCATGCATTTTCTTAAACCAATTCTAGCATGTTAGTTAACTGGGACAGGATCAGCTGCCTAAAGAAACTGTCCGAGTTCTCTTTCACTTAATTACTTTAAAGGGACTTGGGCTACCCAAATGGGGCTACTTCCCCCACCCCACCCCTCTTCACAGTTTGAACCTAGGACCTTCTAGTGGAAAACCCAAGAATAAACCTAGGACCTTCTATAGTATGTTTACTATATAAAAAAAAGGGGGGGGGAGCTGAACGATTCTTTTCTTTACTTTTATCAGTATAGTCAGTCCAGCTTGAATTTATTTTTTTTTGTTTTTACTTAAACCACAAATCATAATAAGGCATTTGATGCCACTGACTCATACCTTTTGGTTTTGAGCACTTAGTATATTCACGACCTTAAGATAATTTAAGCTATAGTTTGTGCATTTTTGAGATATCCAATAGCAAATAAAATGATGAAACGAGCTTCCATCCAGAACTTAAGCACAATGAGTCAGGCACAGTTAGTTTATGCATATATAATACATCCAGTAAAAAAAGAATGATTTGAGAATCTTGCATCCAAAACCACAGTCGAAAGAGCAAACTGATTCAACTTGAGCTATTCTTATTATTGTGACAAGATCTGGAATTGCCTCTACGCTTTTTTCCTTTGCAACTTGCTACCAAATTGTCTTTCATTATTAAGAAAGGGTAATGAAGAATCAATAGCCCAAACATAGCAGACAAGATACAGTGAAAACAGTTCAACCTGAATACTTTTTCAAAGCAAGTTTTACATAATAGCAAAGAACATCATATGTAAAAGACATCGACTCTCACAAAGGGAAAAAGAAATTGGGAGCGTACTTACAAGTTCCTGCATCTTGACACTATAAAACTCAATCTTTTGTCTAGAATCTAATATTTCCTTTTCTAGTTCTTCTACCTGCACTCAGAGATAAGCAAGAAGGTTTTTTGTTTTTAATCCCATTCATAGAAAACCTAGAAAATCTGTAACACAAAAACACCTCACATATACTTTTTATCTTCATTCTATAACTTGATGCAACTCAAGACTTTTTAATGGCAAATGAAAACAAATTTCTCTCACTTTAACATAATAATATACGAATACCACATCAACCACACAAAATTAACACTCCCATATAATGAGCACACAAGAAGAATAAGAAATAGGCATCGTCAATTCTTTCGATGATCTCAACAAGACAGTAGCAATAATAATAATAATAATAATTCACCATTGCAAACATGACTTGCTGATTTTATCATTATCCAAAATCAAAATTTTTGTCTTAACTAACCTCAAAAATTCAAATAACCTAATCTTTTATAACCCTAGCTGCAGCAAACGTCACCTAACAGTTAGTTCTACATCGAAATCAACATATCTAAGTAACAAATCCAAAAAAAATAATGAGAAGCTGTGGATTGCGAGGAACCTGAGCAAGGACGTGCGTAGGCAAACCGGAACCTTGAAAGAAACCGACGGCTTCAGCACCACTGATCTGACCATCACCGTCTAAATCTGCTCTTCTGAAAAACGAATCGAATAGATCCGTATTATTCGAGTTTGTCATTTCCGAATTCAATTAATTTTTTCCGGCAGCAGGATTTGTTGGCGGTCTTACGATTCGGAAATCTTCATAAAAAGGAGTTATTCATATGAAAAGGTTCGAAACCCTGATGAGAGAAAGAGGTATAAAAAATAAAAACAAAAGAAAAGGAAATTAAGGGCCAACTATTGATTGCGTGGCGGAGGTTTATTGCTTGGCCACAAAGACTGTGTCGTTTCGGTTTGGATGGGATGGGGGGGGGGCACAAATTTACTTTAGGGAATCTTCTGTCTCACCTAGTTACGGTCAAGATGATAATATTCAAATTTTTACTGCGGTTGGCGTTTTTGTTGTGGTTTATTACAAAGGAAAAAAAAAATTTCTTTTGGTAGCAATATGTTTTTTTTTGGCATATCGAAGATCTATGTTACATTTTTTTAAAATAAAAATAAAACGAAAACCCAGGGCACTGAGGGGAGGGATAGGAATAGGAATAGGACAGAAGGCAGTTGGGTAAAGGGTAATCAACCATGAAAAAGCCGATCCAAGAAATGTGATCAGTCCAACCCATCTAACCCAAAAAAAACCCACCCCACCTAATAAAGAGTCAATTACGCATAAGCAAAGTGTGTGTGTGTATTAAAAAAAAGGCTAAAAAAGGAAATTCAAATCCCCACTTTAAAAAGTCCTATTTACAAATGCCCAAGCATTTTAAAATGAGTTGAGGAACTGGAGAGGCAAAAGGGGAGTCCCTCTCTTGGAAAATAGAAAAACACCACCCCTCCCCAATCAAAGCTTCGAAGCAATATATTATCGCCTTTTATTTTATAAAAAAAATCAAGATTAGTTTGATTAACCTTTTCTATTCTTTGATTGAAACACGATGTCTTGTTCATCGCCGTCGGGATCAGAGGAGGATGACGAAGGGATCGATTCATACCGTAAAGGAGGTTATCATGCGGTGAGGGTAGGGGATCAGTTTTCTGGTGGCCGTTATATTGCCCAGAGAAAGCTTGGGTGGGGCCAGTTTTCTATTGTTTGGCTTGCTTACGATACTCGATCTTCTGTATGTTTGGATCTGTTTCTTTTTCTTTTTTCTTTTCTTCTTAAATTTAAATCATATGATATTTTCAAGTTTAATGAAAAATTGATTAATTATTGATCAGTAAAGCTTACTGGATCATCATTAATTAATTATAGTTATTGCACCTTTTCTTTTAATGAAGAAATGTTTAATTATTGATCATCAATAGTTAATGATAGTTATCGCAATTCTTTATTTTGATGAAGAAATGTTTAATTGATGAATTTACATTAAGAAATGTTTATTTATCCCTTTTTTTTTCCTTTTTTTCTTCTTTTAGGAAATGTTTGTTTTTCTATATGTCGTTACTTTTTTTTTTTAATTAAATACTGGTTTTGGATGTGTTTTGTTTTATGAGATAATGAGGCCGTTATTTGTTGTTTTGATGCTAGTTATTTCATGATACGAAGGGTCGTTGTAGTTTAATCTAGTTTTTGAAAAATACGATACAATGTAATACATATTTTAGGAGGTGGGTTTATGCGGCAATCATGGAGGAATTAACCTAGTGAGACGGTGTTTCTGGTTGAAGTCTCGGTTTGTCTAGATTAGCCATTTGTGTGTGTGCACGCGCCCGCCCTCATGTGCGTGCATAAGTATGCACAATAGTTGGAATAGTTCTTCAACTTTTTCTCTTCTCTTACCTGTCTTACCTTGAGATTCTGTTGATTTTTCCTTCTTATTTTGTCCTACCTTATTTAATTCTTTTTTCCAGAAATATGTTGCTCTTAAGATCCAGAAAAGTGCTGCACAATTTGCTCAAGCCGCGCTTCATGAGATTGAACTCCTTTCAGCTGTAGCTAATAGTGACCCCTCAAATTCAAAGTGTGTTGTGCAACTGATTGATCACTTCAAGCATGCAGGGCCAAATGGGCAGCATCAGTGCATGGTCCTTGAATTTCTTGGTGACAGTTTGCTCAGGTTAATCAGGCATAATCGTTACAAAGGTCTTCAATTAGAAAAAGTTAGAGAGATCTGTAAATGCATTTTGACAGGTTTGGATTACTTGCATAGAGAACTTGGTATAATCCACACTGACCTAAAACCTGAAAATATTCTTCTCTTTTCCACCATTGATCCTGCCAAGGATCCAATTAGGTCTGGGATCAAACCAATCCTGGAAAGGCCTGAGGGTAACCTTAATGGTGGTTCAACTATGAATCTCATTGAGAAGAAGTTGAAAAGGAGGGCAAAGAGGGCAGTTGCTAATATATCAGGAAGAAGAGATTCGATGGGAGGAGCCATGCAAAAGTCTGAGAGATCTCTGGATGGGGTTGATGTGAGGTGCAAGGTTGTTGATTTTGGGAATGCGTGCTGGGCTGTTAAGCAGTTTGCCAAAGAAATTCAAACCAGACAGTATAGAGCTCCTGAAGTCATACTGCAATCCGGGTATTCCTTCTCTGTTGACATGTGGTCTTTTGCTTGTACGGCATTTGAGCTTGCTACTGGGGATATGTTGTTTGCTCCCAAGGATGGACAAGGCTATAGCGAAGACGAGGTAGGCTTTTTTTTTCTGGATTTTAGCATTGTCAGAAATTGGAATTATTATTAGGATAACCCACACTGAATTCTAAAGTTTAAATAAAATTTGCGCATGATATGCTGTATTTGAAGAGAGGATAGAAAATATTAGTATAGTGAAATTATAGGGAAAATGGTGGAAGAAATAAATGCAAGCTGGTTTCGGTGTAGAGGTTATTAATGTGATGTAGAGAGGAAGGGCAGCCCTCGTAACCCTTCAAGGTATGAGAGGAAACCAGGGGGGGCCTCTCATACTAAAGAAAAGTAGGGAGGGGACTCCTTAACTGCAATTCGAGGGATAACTTCAAGCAATTCAAACTACTCAGGGGTTCTTTTCGAATTACATAAGTGACCATTGAACCTTGCTGAGCCAGTTCCCCCTGTACTATGGGAATGGTGCTTGAGCTAACTCGCATAAGCAATTTCGCAAGCGGTATCCAGTAACTTAGTAAGACAAGACAGCAGTGGTTGCTTGGTATGAATAGGGGATTCATGTGGTGGGGTGGGACTTTGACTTTTAGAGGAGATCCCACCTGTTTCTCCTTCTTTCATACTTAGGCGTGAAGATAAATAAAGATGAGGAGTGGTGACCCCTAGAAAACTTTATTTAAGCTTCACATGCTAAACCTAAACTTGACGCAGGCTCCAAACGGTATAAATATAGGTCATTAGCTACAGTAGTGGCAGAGAAAGAAGCCTGTCGGGACCTTAGCTACATACGCAATGAGAGAGGTTTGCCTCTCGTACCGTTGTTTAGCTGCAGGGAAAAGAGACTCATAACCTCATAAATAAGGCATTAAGGAGAGGTTAAGAAAAGGCTCTTAATCGAGAGAGCCTCTCCTTAACCCTTGCTAGCAGACTTGAGGTTCTCTTTACCATGCTTTCCGTATCGAATTCTTCCATATTGATGTCGATTTGACATATTTTTTTTCCTCATATGCTGTCAATTTTTTAATCTAATTAGAGCAACCATGTCTTTCATTTCCTTTTACTGGTCTTCATGGGTAAAACACAACAAACGGATGTAGGATGTGGATGGGAAGATGGCATGCTCCAAGACTAAACATTGCTATTATTGTTTGAGACCAATAGGATGAATAACATGTGTCCTGATTGAACTTTTGTTTTGCCTTGAGAGAGATGTTTTCTTGATAAACCTGTCTGTTGCATATATGAATTTATGCATCAAACCAGGCTGATTTTGGATGTCTGTCCTTGATTGCCAATTACCTGTAATCACATTTGGCTCTATGAATAAAAACATGCAGTGGTTTATTCATTCACAACTCACCACGTAAATGTTGAAGCCATCACTTGGTTTAAAATGCAAACTGTTTGTTTCATAGATATATGTGGGAGTACTGTGTCTCGTAATCTGTTTATTTTATATGCTAATGGAACTGTTTTTAACAATGGTTTCAGGATCACCTTGCTCTAATGATGGAACTCCTTGGAAAGATGCCAAGAAAGGTAGGCGTGTATTTCCTCAACAGCCTCCTACAATTTTCGAATCACCCCATATTCATTTGTTTCTTAATTGCAATGCGAACAGATAGCTATTGGAGGAGCTTTATCCAAGGATTATTTTGACAGGCATGGGGATCTAAAGAGGATTCGGAGACTGAAATTTTGGCCACTTGATCGCTTGCTGGTTGAAAAATACAAATTCCCAGAAACGGATGCTCAGGAGATTGCGGAATTTCTGTGTCCCCTTCTCGATTTCACACCAGAGAACCGACCCACTGCTCAGCAGTGCCTGCAACACCCATGGCTCAATATCAAAAGTTGTTCACAGAATGAGATGAAAAGTGAATCTAACGTGGAAAAGTTGGGTGTTGGAGTGAGCAATCTGAAGGTGGGTAAGTGAAGAAGGGGTCAAAGGTGTTCTCACAATTTTCAAGTCCCTCCCTCCGCCTGGTTAATATTGATTGTTATTTTGGTTTGTTACATTTTCAATAAGATTTAATATTTTTTTCCGTTACTAATTAACTACAATGTAAATTAGCAACTATTATTGTGAGGAAATGACATGAACGAGGGAATTTAACGGCAGGAACAAACATTGGTGGTCCCCACACTATGTTTTCAACATGTAATTGATTTTGACATTAATGTTACTCACCAATGGCTTGCGCACCATAAAGAGAATTGCCCCCCCTGTAAGAAAAGATTGTGGCCGCATAGGTTTTCAGTATTAGGTAGAAAGAATGGCATCATCGACATTTGATTATTGACGTTGGTACACTAATTGTCATCATCAGATTATTTTCGCCGCCCCAAATACCATTTGCTTTCTGTCTTCCACCGAACTTCCTCTCTCTCGGAAATGACATTCTGCCCTTAATGACTATGAATTCAATGAGTTGATGCCTTTTGTTCTTGGAGTTTGATGGTTTGTAGCCCTTCGAAATTTGGATTTTCAAAATGTGAGTGTCATCATGAAGCCTATATATCCTCTTGGTCAAGATGAAGATGTTTTACAAACTTCTATTTCTCAAGTTCAGTATATAGAAATGCTGGAAGATGAATTGAGATGTGGAAGTTGCCTGACTCTCCCTCTAGTACAGAGGTCGTGGAAGACCGAGAGAGATGGGTTTTAGGTGTGAAGGCTTGGGAAGGGCAGAATCTTGGGCAATTTCTGGCTGAGTGGGATCAATAACTTGCATTTCCTTTCACCCTTAAAACCATTGAGGTAAGGAGTTTAGGAAACCATCTCTAGGGAATAATACTCTTTACATTCTCTAGAAATGCCATGAGCACAACCAAGGTTGTTAAAATCACGTTTTGACTCGTAAAATCGTATGATTTTACGAGTCAAAACATGCTTTACGTGTTGAATCGATTAAAAAAATCAAAAAAGAGTGAAATCAGGTTGAAATCGGGTGAAATCGCAAAAATCGAATGAAATCACGCAAAATCGTGATTTCAGGACCGATTTTGCGATTGTGCCAAAATGATGCGCTGAAACAAAATTCCCCCCCATGGTCCAGCTGTCAGATGCCTATTGGCTGTGAAAATGCACAATCACGCGGTCTTCAGTCTTCACAACTCACAAAATACTCTTTTTTTTTTCCCAACCAAACGAATACCTAATCGGCTAATCCCTAATCCCCTTCTCTAATTAACCAACTGGGCACTGGCAACCACAAAAGCAGCAATGACGATCTCTACAAAAGCGGTCACGGTCCAGTCTTCACTTCTTCTCTTTCCTCAGTGCTCATGGTCGCGATTTCCTTTTCTGTTTATCGCGATTTTAACAGCGACGACGATCTCCTCAACAGTTCACGGCTTCGGGCTTCCTCTTTGATCTTCATTAATAGCGGCACGCTGGCAACCATCTCCTTTCTTTCCCATCTTCAACAGCAGCAGGCGACATCGGGCCTCTTCACCGGCAGCCGTTCAGCCATCATCATCAACGGCTCTTCACCGTAAGTTCATTTTGCCTTCATCATCATCACTGTAGTAGTTGATTTTGCCCCTGTAATAGATTTTTATTTTGCCCTGTTAACTATTAGTCTATTACCCTGTAATTATTAATTACAATTTTGATTTTGCCCTGTCCTGTAATTTGTATATGTATATGTTGAATTGAATTGAATGGAATTGATCGGGTGAAAATTGGATGGACTGAATAGATCGGGTGAGAATTGAATGAAATGCCACAGTATATATCTTGACTGAATTAAAAGTATTAATCGGGTGAAAATTGGACTGAAAACTGTTGAATTGAACTAAATTGAATGCCATTTCAGTATTATAGGACTAAATTGAATTGAATTAATGGGGTGAAAATTGGACTGAAAAGTGTTGAATTGGATTGAATTTAATGTCATTTCAGTATTATAGGACTGAATTAATGGGGTGAAAATTGGACTGAAAATTGTTGAATTTGACCGAATTGAATGTCATTTTAGTATTATAGGACTGAATTAATTGGATTGAATTGAATTGAATTAATCAGGTGAAAATTAAAATCATTAAATCATGTTTTTTGCTTTGTGGAGTGTGGGGTTGCGAGCTATCCATTTATACTATGGAATGATGGAATGATTTTTGGATTCCATAATTTTGTGAATTGTTATGTATAACAAAAAGTTAATTACAATCATAAAATATTTGGATTGATTACAGGGTTGATTTGAGTTGATTCTTGAATTGTTGAACACTTGAACTTATGGCATCTAGAAAAAATTCTTCTGGTAATAGACTTGATGTGGGATGGCAACATGGTATAGATATTGATAAGAATTCTAGAAAAGTTCAGTGCAAGTATTGTCAAAAAATTATCAGTGGAGGTATTTTTCGTTTCAAATAGCATTTGGCTTGCTCTCATAAGGATGTTGAGCCATGTCAGCAAGTTCCAGAAAATGTGAAGCAAATGATTTTGGGTGTTTTGGTGAAAAATCTAGAAGCAAATGAAAAGAAAAGAAAGGCCCATCAATATAGTGCAAATGATGATGATGATGAAATAAAAGAAAATAGCTCCAAAGACAAAGGAAAGAAAGTAATTAGTGGGAGTGGAAGTACACAAACACCCCTAAATCAATTGCTAAAAAAGGATATTAGAGAAGAAGCATGTCAACAAATTGCAAGATTTTTCTACACTAGTGCAATTCCATTTAATTGTGTAAAAAACCCTGAGTTTGTAAAGGCACTTGAATTGATTGCAAAGCATGAGCCAGGTTTCAAGCCTCCATCCTACCATGATATTAGAGAGAAGTATTTGAAGCAGGAAGTGAATCAAACAATGACATTGCTTGAGGAGTACAAGATAGAATGGAAAAAAACAGGTTGTTCAATAATGTCTGATGGATGGACAAATAAAAAAAGACGTTATATTTGTAACTTTTTGGTTAATAGTCTTAAAGGGACAGTTTTTTTTGTCATCAGTGGATACCTCTAATATGTCCAAGACTGCTGATAAGGTATTTGAAATGTTAGATGCCATTGTGGAGAGGATTGAGGAGGAAAATGTTGTCCAGGTAGTCACCGATAATGCTGCAAATTATAAGGCATCGAGACAATTATTGATGGAAAAAAGAAAGAGTTTGTTTTGGACACCATGTGCTGCCCATTGTATTGACTTGATATTAAAATATTTTGAGAAGAAGTTAGAAGTTCATCAAGTAACTATTGCCAAGGGGAGGAAAATCACCTCATATATTTATTCAAGAACTATTCTTATTTCCATGCTAAGGCACTTTACGAATGGAAGTGATTTGATTCGAACTGCTGCCACTCGGTTTGCTACTGTATATTTGACTCTGGGATGTTTGAATGATCATAAAATGAAACTGGTGACTATGTTTACTTCCAAACAGTGGAGTTTTTGTAGGTTTGCAAGAATAGAAGAAGGGAGACGAATTCAAAATTGTGTTTTGGACAGGAGGTTTTGGCATGATGTCACTATATGTATTAAAGCAGTGTATCCTCTAATTAAAGTTCTTCGATTAGTTGATTCAGATGAGAAACCAACTATGGGTTTTATATATAAAGCAATGGATGAAGCAAAAGAGAAGATACAAGTGAATTTTAGTTCTGTGAAAAAAAAGGTATATATTTTGCTAATTTTTATTTCAAATATTGTCATTTATTAATATGAATGTCTTTAGAGATACTTTCAATTGAGATATTTCTAAATTGTAATGATATTTTTATTGTTTCTTTTTATATAGTTATATATCTGTATGGAATATTGTTGATACAAGATAGAAACTTCAACTTCACAGGCCCTTACATGTAGCAGCTTATTATTTGAATCATCATTATCATTATAATCCTAATTTTAAGGTTAATGCCAACATTAAAATTGGATTCTATCAATGCTTAGAAAGGATGGTTCTTAATGCAAGTGAATGGTGCAAAATTGACTTGCAACTTGAATCATTCAAGGATGCAAAATGGTTGTTTGGCATTGAGGTTGCCAAGATAGCAAGAGATAAAAAAAAACTCCAGCTTAATGGTGGGATTCTTATGGGGATGAATGTCCAAAATTACAAAGGTTTGCAATTCGAGTTCTATGCTTGACTTGTACTTCATCTGGATGTGAGCGTAACTGGAATGCATTTGAAATGGTGAGTTTTTTATTTTATTATTTTAAATGTTGACATATTTGATAAAAATCTATAAATTTAAATTGTTTATTTAGGTTCATACAAAACAAAGAAAGCGGTTGCACCAGAGAAAAATGAATGACTTGGTATTTGTAATGTGCAATCTGAAATTGAATAATAATCAAGTCAAAAAGCAAGCTGATGATTTTGGTGTAGAAGATGATCTTTCATCTAATGACGATTGGATAACCGAGGGAGAATGATATTGATATTGATGAATGATATTGGTGCTGGTACTAGCAGTGACACTAATAATCCTCTTAATGGTATTGATATTGACGAATGTCTGAGGAATAATGAGGAAGATGAAGGCACTGAAGCTAGTTTTAATTTACATGACACACCAGCAAATTGTTTGTTTTAAGTTTGTTAATTATTAGCTAATGAAAAATTATTTAAATTATGTATGAATTTTTATTTGAAGCATGTATTTTAAGATGCTTGAACTATGTATGAATAAGCATGTATTTTAAGGTGCTTGAACTATGTATGAATTTTTATTTGAAGCATGAATTTTTTGTTATTGTATTTTAAAATTCCTTACGATTTTATGATCCATTTTTACGATCTGAGTTTGTATTGTATTTTCCGTGCCGTGTCAACATCGTGATTTTAACAACCTTGAGCACAACCTTTCTATCCATTGGGTTAAAGGTGGACTTGGAGACATGAAACGAATTAACCGTACGAGAAAATTAATTATTAAACTAAAATAAAAACTAATTGTTAATTAGATGGTATTAAAAAAAATATTATTTTTTCAATTTATCTTGTTGCATTAGATTTTATTGATGATTAAGCTTTAAAATTTATTTTAATTTGTTTTTTATGGGATTTATTATTCTAGAATTAAAACAATAATAACACCTAGGATAAGTGAATTAGATGTTCCATTAATACTAACAAATAATACACTTTTAATTCAATTAAAAACAATAACCAACAATATAATTAAAGTGCTTAAAATAAAAGATAAGGGAGAGAAATTACAAACTTAATTTTTAACGAAGTTCGACAAGTCTACATCCATACCTCAAGTACTAAATTGTACTTGAGAATTGTATTCCTTAACTAATTCAAGTCAAAGGGTACAATTATCACTTAATGAATCCACACCAAGCTTTTTTACACCACTTGAAAATGTTCTCTTTACAAGGTTTTTTCTTGGTGATAATACCTCACCAATACCAAAAGTTTTTCTCAAACTCTCAAGGGTTTATATATGTGATTTTGTTATTAAGAAATTATTCTTAATAGAGTGGATTCTACAATTGAAAATCTATTATCACATAATTACTCTCTCAATAGAGTGGATTTTAAAATTGAAAATCTAACTATATTTATATCTCACTAGATAGCACTTAATGGATTAAAAAGTGTTCAAGTGTTGTGAGAATGAGAATGTATATTATTGTGAAAGATTATAAAGGTTTTAATGCACAAATATGAGTATGATTAATGATTGAGGATTTTAAAGTGTGTTTTTTTCCTCTTAAAATAACTTGTATATGATATATGTTTGAATTCTCTACTTAATACTGCAATTAGAGAAGTTATGTGTATGTTTCTAGCAAAAAACTAGTCGTTTATAGCCATTATTGTTACTCTAACATCTAAAATGGTCGACCGATTCAGATTGGTTAAGACAATTGATATATCAATCCCTGCAAAATTTCCACCTGTTCATCACAGATGAACAAATGTTCGATCAATTTATTTGATATTTATCAAACGGTTGACCAATTCATGTAGAATTTCAATTTTGACAGTTTTAATCTCGGTGAATTCTTGGAACCGTTTTATCAATTCTTTTAAATGCATGCAAAGTGAAGTGTGTACCTTCATTTTAATTTGTGTCATCAAGTAGAATATAAAGATTTACATTGAGCATTAAAAATGAATACTTAAACTAAGTCTCCATTTTGCTTTCTTCTTGGACTTCCGTCATGCTTGTTGATGTGTTCTTCGTATAAAACATGTTTAAAGCTTGTTCTTAACCAAGCATATTATTAGTCCAATTTTCATATTATTGTTATAATCAATAATATGTGTGTGTGTGTGTGTAAACATAAATGTATTGTCTAGAGGTCAATAATCTCTTTCTTTTTTATGATGACAATTAATGCGCAACTTATATATGAAATATATGTCACCTCCTATCTTTTGCAATGCAATATATAGGAAACATTTAAACTATCTAGCATTATCTAAGTTAATAAGATAAAATTGTAAAAAATACTTATGCATCAATGAATTGGAATTT
This sequence comes from Populus alba, assembly GCF_005239225.2. Lineage (NCBI taxonomy): Eukaryota > Viridiplantae > Streptophyta > Magnoliopsida > Malpighiales > Salicaceae > Populus > Populus alba. The sequence continues at coordinate 8,846,825 of NC_133290.1, read as the reverse complement.
TTATCCCTAAATATATGCATATATTATTGAACCACAATTCACCCCTTTTTTACAATGATTCAATTCATATTTATTTCTCCCTCATTGGCATCAACAAAAACATAATATGGAGAGATAAAAAGATACAAAAAATATAATGAAAATTATAAAGAGGAATAAACCATACATAATAATCTTCTTTTCACCCAGTAAAATCAACATTCAAATAGCTAATTAAACTTAAATCACTCCCTTTTGGATACCACAACCCTAAATCAATTGTACAATGCAAGTAACAAAAAAAATATATTTAACAACAATTATATGGGATTCTTTAAGACATGCTTAAAAACATGCACATAGATAAATACAAAACATAATATCGGGTCTACTTGCAGTTAAGTAGAACAGTGAGCCAGACATATCTTGATATTTAATGATGTCTATGCTCTTACCATTTTCTTCTATATCAAGGTTTATTGATATGCCCATAGGTGTATCGGCTTCATTGATATGTTCCATCCCAAATCTCTTTAAGAGATCCTTGATGTACTTGCTCTGGTTGATGAATATGTAATAATTTATTTGTTTAATTTGCAATCTAGTAAAGAAATTTAATTCTCTTTTCATGCTCATTTTGAATTCATCTTGTATGCATTTTGCAAAATCCTTGCAAAGATATTCATTAATAACACCAAATATTAAATCATTAACATAATTTTGTACAATCAATATATCCTTTTCTTTTCTTTTCATAAAAAAAAGTGGCTTCAATTTTGCCAATGTCAAAATTGCTTTCAATAAGAAAGGTCCTGAGTCTATCATACTAAGTATTAGGTGCTTGTTTTAAACCATACATGATCTTTTTTAGTTTAAAAACATGGTTGAGAAAATGAAAATTTTACAAAACCTTAAGGCTACTCAACATACACTCTTTCTAATATAAAACAATTTAAAAATGCACATTTAACATCCATTTGGAAAAGTGTAAAGTTGGCATGACAAGCATAGGCTAAAAGCATTCTTATTGATTCTAGTTTAACAAATGTGTTTTTTTTTTTCAATCAACACCTTTTAATTATAACTTTGGACAACTAGTCTAACTTTATTACAAGCAATTATCCCATGTTCATCAACTTTGTTCCTAGCAACCCACTTTATTCTTATGATGGATTTATTGCTAAGTCTATGGACTAGTTCCCCTACATTATTTTTTTTCAAATTGGATTAGCTTATCTTGCCTATTTAAGATTCAATTATCATCGTTTTTTACTTCAAGAATGATTTAGGCTCTATATATGGGAAAAAAAAAGATACAAAATGATCACTTTTATTTTTAAGAGATGTTATAGTCTTGATGCCTTCAAAAGGATTGCCAATGATTAACTTAAGAGAGTGAGAACTTACATGCCATAACTCTTTTAGTGGCACAAAAGAGTTACTTACCATCTCTTGTTGATTGTTTGTGTTTGGCTGGTCCTTGTCCATTCCTTCATTATCATCCTTCATTATGGTCTTATCATTAAGACTTAAATGTTGAATACTTTCATTAATGTTATCTAGAATCTCAACAATTTTTTCGTTTTGAGTTTCCTCAAAGACGACATGTATGGATTCTTCAAGATAAAGTATTTTATTATTATAAACTTTGTGCTTTTCTTGAGGAAGACTAGCCAAGAAAAATTCCAACATCGGATTTTGAATTAAATTTGTCTAAATTATTTTTGGTTTTAAGAATAAAATACTTTGAACCAAAAACTTTGAAATACAAGATGTGTTAGGTTTCCTCCCTCTTTAAAGCTCATAAGAAGTCCTTTTCAATTATGGTTTTAAGGTAACATGATTTAAAACATAGAAAGAGGTGTTTATGGCTTCCACCCAAATCATTTTGGTATATCAATTCATTTAATATTGTTCTTGCCATTTCTTGAAGATCTCAGTTTTTTATTTTCACAATCTTATTTTGTTGGGGAGTTTCAGGTATTGAAAAGTTATGGTGATATCCTTTTTCTTCACAAAACGATTTAAACAAATCACTTATAAATTTACCATAATGATTACTCCTTATCATTATGATGGAAAAATCCTTTTCATTTACAACCTTCTTTAAAAAAAAATCACAAATAGTTTTCATCTTTTGATTTTAAAAACAAAACCAATATTTTTATGATGGAATTTTTTTTTTCATTTTCAACCTTTGAAAAAAAATTCATAAATAGTTTTATCTTTTAATTTTAAAAGTAAAACCCATGTATACATTATAAAGTCATCAACAACTACAAACACATATCTATCACCAATTAAACTTCTAGTTCTAGTAGGTAGATCAATGTGTAGCAATTCTAATGGTCTTTTGGTTGATATGTTATTCTTGTTTTTAAATGAGGTTATCATTTGTTTGTCCATTTGACAAGCATCACATAACTTTTTCTTTTTAAATGCAATATGTGGAAGACTCATTTATGCTACCAATAAGATAACTTCTTTCTATTCTCATGCATGCATCAATCTTAATTTTGTAAACATTACCTTTTCTATTGCCTACATGGGTAACTATATCATTTTCAAGAGTCATACAATAAGCATGATAAAAAAAAATCTTATAGCTTTTATCACATAATTGACTAATGCTAAGCAAATTATGTTTTAAGCTATTTATAAGAAAAAAAAATTTCAATTGAAAGTGAAGATTTACCTCCAATACTTCCAATTGCAATGATCTTTTTCTTTTTAATTTGTCTCTGAAAATGACTTTTCCCTCCATTGATTTTGGAAATGGTTGAAAATAATGAATCGTCTTTGGTCATATGCCTTGAACAAGCACTATCTAAAAACCACTTGCCATACTCTTTTGATTTTTACACATAAAAATCAAGATGAGGTTTTTGGTATCCATACCTTATTGGGTCCTTTGTCATTAGATGTGGTTTCTTTTGGAACCCAAGTCATATTATAAACTTTGTCCTTTTTAACAAGACATATATAAATCAAATGACCTATTACCTTACAATAATTGCACTTAAAGTTAGGATCATATGATTGTTTAGCCTAAACTTTTGATTCTTTTTAGGTTGATAACCTAAACTCCTTTTATTAAAAAACACATCCTTGAATATAAAACGTGGTTTCTAGGATTTTAAAGCCTTGTGTAAACTTACCTAAGGTATATATATGTGTATGTGTGTACCTCGTTTTTACATTAACATGAAGGAGATTACTTGGAAATTGCATCCAAAAGTTGGGAATATTACAATAACAAATTACTCTTAATCACTTGATCAATTGTCTCACCTTTATGATTGAAAACTTGACAAAAATGTAAGGTTGTTTTATGCAAATTTCATTCATTATCAATCTAATGAATTGTCAAACACATAGAGTTGATATACTCATATTATTCTATCATTTTAGTACATTGGTAAAAAAAAATATGGATCAATTTTTTTTTGGTTTTCTAATCATTTTTTAAGTTTTTCCTTGGTTTGTTTTTTCAATTATTTTTTTTTATTTTCCTCCGTTTTTCTAGTTATTTGGTTTTTTTGCTATTCCCTAATTCTCTAATTTCCTCCATTCGGTCTTAGTTAAGCCAACATTTCCCCTCATTATTCTCTCTTTTCCTCATTTTCTTCTCTCTTCCAACCTCAAGTGGAGCACTATGGGCTCGAGTGTAGTAGTCATGGCCCCAATTGGGCCTTTATTTTTCTTCTTCTTATTTTCTCTTCTCCTCTTCTTCCCTTCTTCACGCTCATTGGGCTTGGTTTGGTCCATCCTTTTTATCTCTTTTCTTCTTTCCTTCTCTCCTTCTATCCTTTTCAGCCTCAATTATTATCTTTTTTTCTCATCTTGAGAGGTATAACTCAACTGGTCAAGTGTTAAGTTTAGTTACAAGATATCACCAATTCGAGTGCCATAAATCTCAGGATCACTGGAGACTTATTTAATCGTTAATTATAAGACCTCAAGGGATTAATCGAGGTGCGCGTAAACTAGTTCAAACATCCATAATTATCAAAAATAAAAAGATAACAAGGAGCGATGTTCATGTATGTCTCTGTCACAGCACCATCAACATGGGTTCGTGGTTAGATGTGTCAACGTGGGCACAATTGGCATCACATTCTATAGTACTTTCTTTTTCCATGGTACTTTTTGGCCGCAAAAAGACGATTGATTAAATGACACTGCTTCTTGAACATGGTATTTGTAACAATCGGATTTTATTCGTTTACGATCTAATAGGATAAAAATCCAATCCAAACTCTAAAAATCTAACAAATGGAGTGAATCATCATTAAGATTTTGCCTCTCTTCCTGTTTATCACCTATCTTGAAAGAAATGCCATCAATGAGAGAAAGAGTTATAAAAAAATGGATGCATATGGCACATTAAAAAAACATTTTTATCAAAAAAGAAAAAGCGTTGAAGCATTTCTGTACGCAAAACTCAATCCACCATGAAGATCAGCAGCTTACTAACTCCGAGAGAGAAGATGCTTCTGTGCTAGATCAACTAGAGTGAAACCTAGCAATAGACAAGCAAATGTAATCTAATTTCTCTCAAGGTATGAACCCTAACAAGCAATAAATGTGAAGGCAATTTGGACAATGACTAACGTCGGAACAGTTTCAAAAAATCCCATGTGAATACATTATGGTCTTAAAGTAGCGTGAGAATCAAATATAAGAGAGTCGGGACCAAGGCATCTCTCTCTGTTAGTAGAATAGCCACCTCTTCTCCAAGAGTAGATTTGCAATTTTGCATGCAAAATGTGTTTTTATTTTCCCTGAGAAACTCCCTTTTTCTTTTTAACCCAAGAAATAGTCATCCTTGATGTGTTTGGGAAAACAAAAAAGAAACCAATGTTGCTTGCATTTTCTTTTGATATAGCAATACATATTATCATTAATTTCTTCGAAAAAAAGAGAGTCAACCACTTAATCGTTAAGAGTAATTTATTATCCACCGTTGATGTCCGATTCATCTTACTTGGATATTGTAGAATAAAATAACAATATTCAACTAGTTTTCGATGATGAGGAAGGAAGGAGAGTAAGCAACCAACTTAACTGGTACTCCGGTTGGTGTGTATCTCATCAAATTCGCTGCCATTTGGCCAACACCACGGGGGAAGGCTCTTTGACAGACCTGATTACCTTGACTTGCTTAACAAGTCCAAATCTTAGTTAGAAAAGCAGGTGATGGCCTCATCTTGTGGTCGCCAAAAGTGACAAACTGGTGACCCTCAGAAAGCAACATTGGAAGGGAAAGGAGAGTGTGATCATACAAAATTCTGGTTTCTTTGCCTCGGAACCTTTTGTTCTTTCTTGGAACAACTGCCTTGGGATAAATTGGTATCATAAATAATAATAATAATAATAATAATAATAATAATAATAATAAAAAGCCCTGAAGCTCCTTTACCTGAATCTTTGGAGAGCATTCATTGCATGCACAGAAAGCAAAATGCTTCATTCATTTTGAGTAATTTCTCGATCTACCACTCCATTTATTATTTAACTTTCACAATAAAGAAACCGTTTCCATTTAGAAATATCATGCATATCTTTTAGAACAAGGCACTAGTATGGGATGAACATGCTATAAATAGAACAAAAGAGATACCAATCCTGATATTCACATCTATAATAAAACGGGGTGGCTATGAAACAAAAAAAAAATTCTAATTTATTATATTACAATACTTGAAGTTTTGATGTCATCTTAAGAAACAGGAATTTTGAATGTGTAAGCATGGATGCAAGCAATTGAATTTTTAAAAATATACACTTAAATCAGTTTAAATTCATTACAAAACCAAAGGTCATGGGGAAAAAAGACAAATCAAATAAAGCCGGTTTCTATATAAAGAAAAAAAGAAAAAAGAAGAGCATCACAAATCCTACCTCAGCTATCAACTTCTATCAGTCATCAGCTGTTACCAAAGAGGGTTTGAGGATTACGACTGCACGGCTTTATTCTGTTTGACACATGCAGGTGCTTTGAACTCCTGGCATTTCCACAGTGGTGTAGGTTCAATTTGCATTAGAGTACCAGTAGAAGGCTCCATTGGAAACAAAGGCTTAACACGGGAAGTAGTAGGATTACCCGTGTTCTTATCAGTCAATGGGAGGCTTCTAGGAAGACTATCTTCCTTGGGGTTTGATTGATCCTTAGAATTACAAACGCTTAATGGCAACTTCTTCAATTTCAGTCTTCCCCTCTTTTTACTAGGCGAACCCGAATCCCCCCAGTTTTTCTCCTTCGAGTGACTTGACTCTGCTTCCCCATTATCCATGTCTAATTGGCCAGCTTTTTCATATTTCAGTGCCTTTTCATCAGGTATTCTTATGGGTGCCTCCTGGATAGAATCATCAGAATCCAACTCACCAGCTATGGCATGCCCATTGCAAAAAGGAGGGTTTTCTCCGAAAATTATACTTCCATTTGAAACCTTAGTTCTTTCCGAACTTGTTGAGCTTTTAGGCTTCTTATTTCTATGACCACCCTTCAAGTCAGAACTGGAAGAATTCTTTGAAATTCTTGGCGAGCTGTTCATAACACGATGCAACTTACGAGCTAATTCTTCATCATCCCTATAATTCTCAACTGGTTGGTGTTTTTTGTACAAGAGCTGAACTTGGACATGCTTCTTCAACTTATTCTTTTTCAGGTATTTATCCTTGCTAGCTGCCTCTTCAGGAAATGATGCAACTAAAGCTAAAGCACTCTTAGCAGCTGTCACAGCTTTTGCTGCACTAATTTCCTTCTCCTGAGCCGCTGCTCTTGCAGCCTCTGCAGCCTTAACAGCAGCCTCAGCTGCTGATTTTGAGGCCTCCACAATCTGCTCAGGTGAAAGGTTATGACTATTATTAAAATGGGAACTCAACAGCTTGTTAAGACGTGCCTGAAATTCACTTGAAGAAGGAGAACAAGGTGTCGAGGAAGGAGGAGACTGGGGAGATGGAGAAGTAGGAGATGCTGAAGATGAAGAGGAACCAACTACAGGAAGAAGCGAAGCACCATCACCATCAGAACTCTGTTTCTTGAATCCAGCAAGCAGGCGCTTTCGAGGAGGCAAAAGGACATCAGCATCCAAGTGATTGATGTCACATATGTTAGCCTCCATTATTCCCAATCCAAGTCTTTAAAAAAAAAATTCAAATTCACTATCTGCTGACACAACCAATCCAACTACATTCCTGCTCAAAAAAAATAAAACCAGACAATGGATTCATTATCAAGCCTCAACCCCAGGAACCAGAACCCTAAATGAAACAAATCGAGCAAAATCTAAGCTTGCCCCTTCTCAAAATCAAGATCAGCACAAACCCTTTTAAAACTAGATCATAATTCATCAATTCACCATTAGTTTTCTAATCAGAATTGAAACTACAAAACGAATCCACCAAAACCCTATACTTTCCATTAATCCAATTTATCTTTAAAAAACACAAAAAAATGAAGGTTATCAGCTTCAACAAAATCTTATGCAACAATCTTAAACGACAATTTAGCTAATAAACAATCCATCCAATACAAAAGCTCAAAATATTTTCAAATTCTCATCTTTCTCAGCAACCAAACACAACCAACCAATATAACACTACAACCCAAAAAGGATTACAATTCAAAATTCACCCACCATGGATCAGAAAGTAACAATCTTTCAAGAATCCATTGTAAACAATTGAATTCCCTCATTAATACACCAACCATGATTAAAAACAGAAAATCAAAGCAAGATAAGAGGTAATTCACAGTGTTAGAAGCTTGATTCAACTGAATTATACAAAATCTAATAGAGTTCCATTGCATTTGCATTGATTCAATGACAAAAACACATAAAGGTTTGTTCTTAATCAGATGGGCTGTGCTTGATTTAAATTGTTAAGTACCTGATCACTTCAGTTAATTGTAAAAGAGGAGACGAAACGGCGAATTCAAAATTAAGGGGGTATTTGAGGGTGGGGGGGGGGGGGGTTGTTGAGGAAGAAATCCGAGTAGAGAGGAAAATAGAAGATCCTGTTATTTATATTTTTGTTGAGGTTAAGGTAATAACAGGTTAATGTTCTGTAAGAAAGAAGGGTATTTTTTTTTTAGTGGTTCTGGTTTCTAGAATACAAAAATCCCCTTGCATGATGACCTAATAGGGTTAAGTATTTTTTTTTTCTCTTGTCACAATGAAAGCTTGTTTTTATGTTTGTATTGGTTGTTAATTTACTATGTTTATTTTTTAAAAAAAAAACTATATGGACATTCACTGTAAAAATAGTGTTTGTATATTTTTTTTTGAACTCGTGATATTTTTTTACAATTATTATACTGGTTTAGACTTTTTTTACATGTAACTCTCTCTTGCACCTAAGTCGTCTTTCTTTTACATATTCCAGGTATAAAAGCTTTTTTCACTTTGTATTCTATAAAATCATTCATTTCATTGCAAAATTTCTGCAAAACCTTAACTTACAAAATAATCATATAACTCCTCTTTTAAGTAAATTTTCTTCACCTTTTCCTATTTATTTTATAATATTAAAGGTCTTTTTTCTTTGCAATAAATTTATTGAAAATTAGGTTTTATGAGGATAGTTGATATGTTAATTAGTTTGCTTGAAATTAATACATGCATGTTGATAGAGATTGAAACAAAGAGAGTCGAAACGGTGGCTTTATCCCATGAATCTCAGCCAAAAAAAAATACATAAATTGATATTAAGTCAATGTAGTGAGTTTTAAAAAAAAAAAAAAAATCAATGTTGAAATAAAAAATTAATATTAAATAATAAAACTTAAAAAAAAACTAAAAAAAGATATCAATCAATGTTAATCTATTAAGCTTGTGGCAGAGTCATTTGATCAAAAATAATAAATATAGAAAAATCTCAAAACTCAATTTTTAACCATCAGATATTAAGAGATAAAATTTTAAAAAATCAATCATACATAAAGATAAAAAAATATCAATTATAAGCCAAAAACCCGAATCTGCTCATGTCAACTCGTTAAACTTATGGGTCAGGTTATGAGATAAGAATAATCCGCCAGAAAAAAAAATAAAAAAAATCACAAAACCTAATTTTTAATAAAACCAATGTCGAATCATGAGATACAATCCTTGTTCATAAACTATTTGATCGAAATCACCAAATATGAAAAAAATTATGAAGATTAATTCTCAACAAATCAAATATTGAAGGATGATTTTTTTTAAAAAAAAATCAATCACATAAAAAGATCTAAAATAAAAAATAGTAATTAAAAACTTTTAAAAAAATGAGTTCACTCGAGTTAACCCTCAAAACATACATGTTTGACTATGAGATCGGGATAATCCTATAAAAAATAAAATAAAAAAAGCCATAAGTCCTATTTTTTTCTTCAGAATCAACATAGAGTAATGAGATTGAAAAATAAAATAAGTGAAAAAAAAACATGAACTTGTGTTAGCTTATAAAATCTGTGACCTAAACCATTTGATCGAAAGCACCAAACCTGAAAAAATTATGAAGCCTAAATTTTAATAAATAAAATGTTAAATGATGAATTGAAAAAAAAATCAAAAGAAAAAAAATTTAAAAGAAAAAAAGTAACAACTTACAAAAAAACCGAGGATAAAAATTAAAAATCAAAATAATAAGAGCTGATTCTCAAATATTTCTAGCTAAGGAGAATATGATGAAATTTTAAATGCCAAGTATGAATTTCAAGGAAGGAGAGGTGAAAGAAAAAAAGGTTGTTGATACCAAACCTATAGCCCTTCAGTTGCACGTGACATGACCCAAAGAAGGTGATGCCAAGACAATTCAAAAGCCTCTATGTAAGGCGGCGTTAAACCACTTGGCAGTCCCGTGCAAGTTGTCTTAAGGGCACAATAATTATTTGTGCTGACACATGCAACGTGTCAAAAACATTTTTTAATAATTTTTTTATATATTAAATTAAACAATTATTCCTAAACTAATCCATAATTATAAAAATATCTGAGTATAAATACAAAATATACGTGAATGTAAAACATAGAAAATCCACTCCGAGGAGCATTTGAATCATTTAACTATTCATTAAAAATGAAAAAAAGATGAAAATGTGCCTGAACATCAGCTTGGCTGTTTGTACGTAAATTTGGCTGCAAAATGAGACTTGGTTTAGGAGAGATGAGAGCCTTTTCCAAGTTACTGTATTTCTGTGTAAGGACAATACATTCTTTTGGAAGTTGTGGTGTAGCTATATCATCACAACATGCTATTAAGAAGCATATTGATTTATCTTCAATCTTAGATCTAGTCAATTATCTTTAGTAAAAACAACATTAGACATTCTTAAATGGGCTTATAGATCAAAGAAAGTCACAGAAAGATGCAGTGATGACTCTAATTCAGGTAAATAAAAAATCTTGTTGTGTTAATCAATTGTTCTTCCTTTTTTATTCTTAATCTAAACTTGAAAAAAAAAAAAACTTGTCAGTGAAATTGGGTTTTGTTTAGAATATTTTGGTGTGTATTTTGGTATTTTTTTAATGAGACATTTGTGGTTTAATGATTAAAAATGAAATTGTGTTAAATACTGATTTCAAAGTTTTATGTCACTGGTTTTGGCTTGAATTTGAATTCGAATTGAATTAAGAAGGAGAGCTTTATCGAATTTATTGTTTGGGACTCAGTATGCTTTGACTTGTTTCTGTTGCCATTGCTTATAATCTATAACAATGAGGAGGAAGGAAGGGTTTTATATAAAAAAAGAAAAGAAAAGAAATTGATATTTTCCCCAAACTTGGTGCTCCTTGTCCATAAATTACAGGAGAGTGTTTCAATGCTGATTTAAAAACAATCATCAACCAGGCAATGCAAACAAGTGGAGGCCCAAATGTCTCTGATGCCTACACTATCAATGGACTTCAGGGCCATTGTATAACTGCTCTACGTAAGATATAATATGTTAGCACAGTAGGCTTTATATATATATATATATTGGAGCTTGGCAGATGAAGGTAAAGCCAGGAAAGACTTGCCTTCATCGCGTAATCAATGACGCACTCGTGATATTGAGAACAATCATTTACATGATAAGAAAGTGTTTGTTGAATGCAAAGAGTGAAGTTTTGGGATAAATTTTAGATGAATGTGTGTTAATCATAATTAAAAAATATATATTTTGAAATCTTAACAGCAAAGTAACTATGGGCTATTATTTATTTTCCAGTTTGACCCTTTTTTTTTTTCTACATATATTTCTTATTAACTTAATACCAAAGAAGTAGTTTAAACATGCAACAGTGTTACTAGCTAGGTTTTGCTATTTGAAAATAAACTAATTTTTCTTGATCCAAACTAATATGCTTAGTAAGGTAATTTTATCTTGTTTGAATTAAATTAAAATTTAACAATAAATGAATTAGGATTCAATTACACAATATTTGAAGTGGAATTCTTCATAATCATGGAACTAGAATGAGTATTTGTTTTTTATTTGGTTTTGTTGTTATGATGCATGTAAATTCTCCATAAAAAAAGTGGTAAACCAATGCAAAATATCGTAATCCGCAATTGACAAATAGTAAATTAGAAAAAAGATATTAAGAATGGAATGGAAAATCCCAATGAATTTATTTAGATCCTAGATGGAGTAGAGAAATAAATCGATACGCCAAACAAAAATCCAATCATAAATTGAGTAAATTCTCCAATTAGGTAAAATAATTATTTAAGAAAAAATTTATGAATTGGATGAAATTATTTAAGAAAGTAATGATAATAAAAATATAGTGGAATTCTAAATAAACTAATGTATGATTTTATGCATGAATAAGCCTAACTTATAGTGTAAATCCCATGTACAATCGCATAAATTTTGAATGAAAGTAATGAAAATATAAGGGAAATTTTATTGTGATTAGGGATGAAAGTCCCTAATAAATTAGTTTAGAAACCTTGATGATTTAAGTAAATAAAATATGTAAATTTAGATTTTGACGTAAAATTACATACCATCTAGTTTTACAATATCAAGCAACTCTCAATATAACATTTGGCCAAAATTTGACAAGTGTCTCCTAATATATTGTTCTATGTTGGGTTTAAATTTCAAGTCAATCAAAGATTAGGAAAGCCTTACAAAAGTGCCGATGGTAAAAAACAACACAGAAAAATAACATATTGACTCATTAATGATATTTTCATAAATAAAACAAGATATTTCCTTTCCTTTTCTCTTTAAAAAGATACAAGGATCCATGTAAGAAGGGAAGATGATTTCTTAATGCTTTTATTCCAAATTTTTTTGTTTTTTTTTTTTCAAATATGAGAGCTTGTGAGTGGTTATGAATGATTTACTAGGGAAAAAAGTAAACTCTAAGAGGTATGAGTTTAATAGTAGAGAAAGGTTAGAAAGAGAGAAGAGCAAAGCATGAAATTGAAAAAGGAAGAAAAAAATAGAAGGAGGTTTGTAAAGAAACCTTGGAAATGGAGTTTAAATGGGTTGATGAGTTGCTTTTCAATTAGCTATTACAATTGTTTTTGTATTTAATCAAAGGAATGGTAAACAAATCCTTAAATTATCTTTCTAGGGTTCTTGAATAATATTTTGGGGAATTAAGAAATTAGTTGTGAATCATTCAAGAGGCATGAATTATATGTTAGATAGAGTAGAATTAGGAGAAAAGTTTGATAAAAATCAATAGGTGACCATTTATGCTAGGGCTGGCCATGAGGGGGATTTGGTGAATGAGAAAGCTTGTTGAAATTTGGTGGAAATTGTATGAGGAATAGATGTGTTTGTGTGAGAAATTGGGTGTGGAATAAGTTTTTTGTATGTAAACTTTATGTATATGTATGTGTGTGAGGAGAAACATGGAAAAATTGGTAAGGAAATTTAATTAGATTATTGTGATAATGTATGTTTTATGAAGTGTTATGAAAAAACTTTATTTGGAAAAAGATTACGGTTGAATGTGTGAAATTAATGTAGTATGTGTGTTGAAGGGGGAAGTTGTTGATTTGGAATTTGTGTTTTTGTTCTATTAGGTGTGTATTGGTCAATGTGAAGGCTTTATAAATTATAATTAAGTAAGAATTCTTAACTTAATGAATATTGACATGTTGTGATGCATGATGGATGATTGGAGATCTAGAGAAATTGAATGGAACTTTGTGTAATTGTATGTTGAATTAAAGTGCATGTGTGAGAAATGTGATGTGGGATAAGTATTTAGGTTAACCATGTAAATTATGTTATAAGTAAGTGATGTGGGATACGTTTTTAGCTTAACCATGTAAGTTATGCTATAGATAAGTGTAGGGAACATGGTTTTTCATGTTATGAAAATGGAAGTAAGTATTTAAATTGTGGGTACAATTGCTAATTAGGGTATAAAATGTGTTTAACACTTAAGAAATGATGCATGAAATGTGAATTATAAATATATGTAGTAGATTATGAAAGTTTGGTTGAGATTTATTAAGTAATTGATTTAGTTAGTAGTTTAAATTGTATTATTATTGCTGTTTATGTATTATTTACAATTTGGGATTGGATTGAATGTAAGTGTAGAAAATTAAAATTTAAAAGTGACTAATAAATGGGATGTGAAAGATCAAAGGTTGTGTATGTTGTAAAACAAGATGTGATTGGATTATTGTAAACACCTTAGAATTAGTGATTGAAAAATATATTATTATTTAAATATATATTAGTAAGTTATAATATGTTGGAAAGTATAGGACGGAAGTTGAAACTTTAATATTAAAAAATGTAGATGAAAATATAAAAGAAAGAAAAATAGGGTTTAATGAATGTATAGGAATTTATATAAAAGCTTAAGATGTTATTCAAGTAAATTTTGTTTAGGGTGGATGAACAACATGTATGGAAGCTAAGAAATCTATTTAGGTTGCATGAGAAAAATTATTGAATTGAATGATATGTTGTGTTTTAGTATTCTGGTATGGAAAATGTTTATATTGGAAGAATATGTTGTGGATATTAGGATAAAATCTCAAATGATGTTTAAATTGGTTGGGAAATTGAATTATAAATTTTTGAGAAAATAATTCAAGAAGTTGATTTTGGATATTTTAAATAAATTTTAATTTGTTATGAAATCTTAGTTTTTGTTTTGTTTTGTAAAGGTTAAAATTGTATTAGCAAAAAAAAGGAATATGCAAAAACAGGGGCTATCCCCAAAAAAGAAAAGGGGCTTACTTGACTAAGAAAATTGATTAGTATTTAAAAGTGAATTTTTATCAAGGTTTTATATCATCATATTGCACTTAAAGTATTATTAAATCCCCTAACTTGAGCATGTTTTATAATAGTAAGTATGATAACATAAGACATCTTTAATTTATAGTAAATGCTCATTTTGAATGCAAGCATATCTCATAATTTAAAGGATTGATTGATGTGTTCAACTATCGAAAGTGAAAAGACAAAGAGAAGACTAATCTTAGAGAAGAGATGCTGGTTCAATTCAAAATAAAACACCATTAGGTTTATCTTGATGGAAAGCTAAGACATAGGCCTAAAACTTTCATGAAGAGTTCAAGATTCAAATCTTCCATTTTTAAGTTCAAATCTTAGCAACAAAAAAGAAGTCTGAATTATCATGTAGCCTAGACACTGTTCAGTGTTCAGCCCATATCTCGAGTTCTATAAGTCCAAATGAGCTCTGGGTTTTGTTTGTTAAAAAGCTGAGACAATTGCCCATAACTTTTATGAAGACTATGTGCTTAAATTCTGATATTAGCAATGACGTTTTGGCCAAATAACAATATCAATAACTAGCCAACAATGTCAATCACCAGCCACCAAGTCAATGGTTGCCCACCAACTAAATAGTTAGTCATCTAATCAATAGTTTTGAATTTTAGCCTATAAAAGGAGGCATTTGCCATGTATTTAGACATCTTGGTTTTTAGATCAAGATCATATTCTTGTTTTCTTTCCTTGTATTTTTGTAATATTTAAGTTTTTTTTTCATTAATCTCTTGTTTATACTTTTCATCATAACTATGTTCTTATATAGTTTATTTATGTTCTTCTGTTCATTATGTTTAGTTAAGTTAATTATGTCAAGGTGAAAAGGTTTCACTAATGGTGTTCTAATATGTATAATATAAACTCAATATGGACTTTAATATTTATATCCAATAAAGTTTGTTGTTAACATGTCTTATTTTTTTATCTTACTAATTCTTAATACCTTGCTTGTTAAATGATTAATCTGGATTTGTGTTGTATAACACTTATTATAATAAATGTTTGATCCTTTATAGTCTTCAATCGACATCGTTGTTATGAGAGGAACTTAATTTGTTGTTAACATAAGTTAGCATCATGAATTCCTAACAATATTTAAAAGTATGGTGTTACTAAAATAAGATAATTAGTATGATCATGTTAAAAATTTATAATGAACTATTAAGGATAAATCATCCGATTGAAACCTGATTTGTGTGTGGTTTCCAATTGAGTAATAAAAAGAGTTTATATTATATTTACTTTTAATACTATTAGTGGATCGTGTAACCTGACAACTGATTTTATCATTGTTTAATGCTCACATTCATCTCACATCTCAAAGATCTCTTTAACTCTTTGTTAAATTATATATATTATTTATAATTTATATAGCTCACCTCCCTATGGTTCGATCTCGGTCTTGTCGGATTATTTATTACTTTGACACTCCTACACTTGGAATAAGACCTGATTGTGTCAAAAATCCTTGCTGCCTGGATCAGGCTACACGCCCAAGCCTAAAGCAGGAGGAGAAAAATCTAAGTGCACACTAGAACAAGCCTAGGAAAATAAAAAACACATGGCTAGTTGACTTAATCGGGCCACATGCCTTGATCATTAACATGATTGCCTCATACAAAAAGAGAAGGCATTTGCTGATAGAGCCTACGGACTTTGACCATAACATTAAAGGTGCATGTACCATATTTCACATATAGCATCTAAGATAAGGTTCTTTTTTCCGATGTTTGCCAAATAAGACCTAATAAGCTGAATGATCTCTGCACTAGTATGCTAAAGAGGGTGGAAGGTGCTGGTGAATATTTTGTTATTCCTTTCAAACCAAATGTAGTATATTGTGGTGGACAGACTTAGTCGAGCTATGATGTGCTTAATAGTCTTCCTCTTCTTATAGTTTGAGGTTGCCTATTGGAGAAGGAGATTCCACTGCATTCTAGGTCATTGAATTCTGGAGAGCCTTATGATGGATTCCCAAACTGAGTTGGTGTAGGGGCATTGAAAGAAAAGATAGTCATGGGATGCAACTTGTCCAAGGTCTACATCCTAGATTGAGAGGCTAATCAAAGTATAAAGGATTGACATTGAATGTGGTCTGGAAACCATAAGAGGTGATGAAGGGAGTTGGGGGGGGTCTAGATTTCTTGATCATATCCCAAGCTGAGTCAATAGTAAACTTCCCTACATTATTCCCTTTCCAAACCAGGTGATCATTCCTGTTTGTTCTTGGTGGAGAAGTTATGGAATTCTAGATGGCCTAGATGTTTTGATGGATTATTGGAAACTTCCATCTATCCCTTTTAATGAAGTCATATACTTTTGCATTCCATAGCAGTCTTGTGGAGGAGAGGGTTCTATATGTCAGGAGGTCACTAAATCTTTTTCCATTTAGCAGCCAGTAGTCAAACCACAAGGATGTTGCTTGACCATTCCTAATACCATAGTTTTGAAACCCTACCTGACAGGTCAACCTAGGGTTGGAACCGGGTCGGGTTTAAGAAAAGATAGAAAAAGGAAAAACCCGGTGTGACCTGACGAGTTGAATCGGCAAGACCCAGTTGCAACCCGTTGACTTTTACTTTTTTTTTTTTTTTTTACTAAAACGATGTCATTTTGATTTTAAAAAAGAATTGATTTGATGACCCGGTCAAAACCCGGAACCCGGGTCGAGTTTAAAAACTATGCCTAATACACAAGACCATCTGCCCTTTACACCACTCTCTACTTTGCAAGATCTTCCTCCAAGACTAGGAGGGGTTGGAAGGCATGTTTATGTGCTAGAAGGAGCGCCCTCTAAGCAGGTTGGTATGGACCCATGCAGACCAGATTAATTGCTGGTCAGTTAGCAAATGCCATTTGCATTTCAAAATGATAGCCTTATTCTATGTGTTCAAACACTTTATCCCTAGTCCCCCCTTTTTTTGGATAACATATTGAAGCCCAAGCTACCTTAGCTCCTGTGGTGTTGAGGGATGTGTCTTTCTAAGGGAAAGCAACAAATGTGCTTTCTAGCTTCCTGATCGCAGAGCTTTGGAGGATAAAATAGTAGTCCAGTAAACTTGAATAGAGAATATCACTACTTTGATGAGCTGCAACCTTCCAACATAGGTGAGTGATTATGATGTCCTTGATGTGTTGTACCTTATATGTAAGAACAATAAGATTATATTATTAATAACATGATTGGAATAATGGAAGATTCCATTGATGATTTAAATGCCAATGTTATTGTTTTTGCAGCCTCAATATTTTTAAACCTGAAATTTGATAAATTTCATGAAATATTATTTTTTCAGAAATTATTAAACATGTTGTTAAAGAAAAACAAATTTACATTGAAATGTCGTCCTTCCATTGGGCCTCATACTTGCAGCTAAAGGGATTCCGCTGTGAAGGGACCCCCCTTAATGTTGTGGCATTGCACTTGATGAGGCTACATCATGAGTCGATGCCTATGCCTTAGGTGCCTCTTCTTGGTTGACACCTAATGACTTGTGGCTGTTAATATTATTGTTGGAAGAACTAGCAGTGATCTTGTCCTTATGACGTGCAATAGACTTTCCCCTAGGTATACATGAATTTATGAAAAAATAAAATTTTTATTTTTTAAAAAAATTCAGTAACACCTTCCCTAAAAAAAAAGAAAAAAGAGAAAAATCAAAAAATCAAAATTAAAAAGACTGGAGTTGATTTTTTTAGGGTAGAAGAGAAAAATGATGGGTGGAAAAATAAAGGTCTATGGACTACAAACCAACCATTAGATGCCATACGCCACCAATGAGATAGCAAAAGCTTATTTTACACCACCGAGAGATGGTGCACACGTCGTCCAAAGTGCACAGCGCCGAACACGCACCAACAACCTTTTGCATTTAAAAATCATGAATTAAATGCTAAATTACATTACAACTCTCAACCAAACTAATAATTACAAAAAAAAAAAAAACTGTGAGAAAAAGACACTAAAACCCTTGTTTCAATGGCATAATTTTTTTGTCCTTCAAGTCATATATGTAATCTTACTATATTCTAAAAAAGAAAAAGACAACACCCTTGCCTTACACAGAAATGCTCTTAAACTGAATTCAGTTCCATCAATTTCCGATGCAAATAAAATAAAAGATTATTAGCCATAGTGGATAACAAAAATCAATAAAATAATGGCAAAACTATACCTTTTCTAACTAGTAGCAGAGATCATGATTCTTAGAGGCCTCTTGACAATATTTATGAAGATCATGCTCTAGTGCAATGACTTTTGCACGTAAAGATGTAAGCTCCTCCTAAATCGAGTTGAAATAGAAATGTAATGTCATAACATGTTGTGCCTCGAGGAAATCATTCCACAAATTACAACAGGAAAAACATGAACAATTTAACATCAAATCACCAAACTGATACCTTTAAAGATGAGAAATGACAATTTTAGAAGTGCTCTTTGGGCCTATTATTTTATGTAAAGAATATATATGTCATTCTATATAGATTTATATAGACCACATTTCTATAACTCTCAACATTAAGTTGTAGAGTAGCAATTCAGTATGTATGACAAACATTAAGTTGTAGAGTAGCAATTCAGTATGTATGACAAACATTTCCAACTGTGGTCTTTTAGTGGCCTTTGCACCCAAAGTATAATAGGTCTAGGCAAATAATTTAGTTCCTTACAATCAATTACAAAAATTTATCAATACAATAAGCAACAATGAATTCCAAAACAAAACTAGCCACCTAAAGATCCATCAGAACAATGAATTCCAAAACAAAACTAGCCACCTAAAGATCCATCAGAACAATGATAAATGGCCTCCAAACCAAATTCCATTCAATCATAACAAAAAATAATATTCATAACTATTTTCTTGATATCATTTACAACTCACTATAATCTCTTCTCATGGTTATGATAATAAACATTAAATGAATAGTAAGTGTTATGAGCTTATTACTGAAGCTCACCTTTTGTTGAAACTTTAAAATGCATTCATATGGTTATCTCAAAATTTCAACATGAAAGACAAAAAAATATACTAATTAAACTTGGAAAACAATAAAAAAAACAAATGAAGAACGTCAAGGCATTGCATAAGACTAGCAAGAGAAAAATGAATGATTGGAGTAAATAAAAGAACAAATGAAACTAAGACATAAAAGGCTTCTTTAACTAACCTTTTTCTTCATTATAACCAAATGACCATGATCACCTGGCACAAGTTTAGAGAATACTTCGTTGAAGTGCAAAGCAACTCCTTTGAAAGTAAGATTTATCGATTCATCATTTTGCTAATCTAAAACAGATATAAGTTCTATTATTTTTTTACACATGAGCATTGAAGTAAAAACATAATCTTATTGAAGTGAAGATACATAAATCATAATCTCATGTTACAAACAGTAAATACAATAGAAGACATTAAAGCAATAAAATCCAGTAACATAATCCCTTGTCACTTGCTCAAGTTCAGCTTGCCTTTTCTAGAGTTCCTCCTATTTCTCAGTGATATTTACATGGCTGAACTGTTGAAGTTGCTCAGTGCACCTATTAAGCATTTTATGCAACTCTTTCACACTCCACTTATACTTATATGTTCCAATAAAAGAGAGCATGTCACTTCTCAAAAGATGAATGCTTAAGTGGAAGCATGCAAATATGATGTATCTCAGTAAGTACCAAGTACATGTAGAGGCAAGACCAAAACATCTTCTTCTAGGATTTCAACATAGATATTGGCTGGCAAATCAGGCAAGATAAATAGATTTAAAACATTGATTACAAGACATAATAGTTTAACAATACATTAAAAGCCAAGAACAAAAAATTAAAGATGGGACTAAAGCAAATTCACAGTTAATCATTTATCACATAAAGACACAATAAAGCAAATTCATAGCTCAAAGTTCCTGTGAACTTGAACAAATAATATGCTAGAGAGGCTAATCATTTCTTTAGATATAGCTCCTGTTAAGTCCAATTTACTAAAGATACCTAAACAATTCAAAAAAGATAATAAAAAAGAAAAAAACCTTAACATTGTGTTTTGATCATGGAATTATCTTATAAAAGGGTCTGGTCCTTTCCTAATTAAATGATGAGCATGAAATAAGAAAGTGCCACCTATATGAAGATTCTGACAACACCATCATACATCCGCATTGATGTTAAAGTATTAGAATAGACTAATCTGAACTCTTGTCAGTGCCAAATTTAAAGAAAAAAGATGTTGTAAATCATCATTTTCCTTTTGCAGCCTTTTGTCACGAGTAGCTTTGCTGGAAAAGGGGTTGCCCGACCTTGTTTTTTGATAAAGGATGCTTAGCTGCTTTTCACGCTATATTATACTGCAAGTTGCCAAAACTGTTTATGAAAGAAAGACACTACACAAAGCAAAAGTCCTAAATAAAAGTGCTTTTTTGGCGGACATAACCATCAAGATAAGGAAAGAAAATACAGCTCTTTACCTTTGAGAAAAGTCTCGAATGAAAACTCCCAAGCAGTATAATTTTTGCCATTGAATCTGACACAAACATTATCTGATTTCTCCATAACGACTAAGACTATGGTTGCGAGAGAAAAAAATTGTTGGGAGTTCTTAGAAAACTATGACTGAGAGCTCTGATACCATGACAAAATAGTTAGAATTTAGAATGAATTACATTTCAGCAGGTCACCATTACATATGAGGCCAACTACTTGTTTATATAAGGAAACTAACTATACAGGGAAACCAGGCTGGTTGTTGGTTATAGAAGGAAACCAAAAAACTAGAGTGATCTTAGGAAGTTATTCATGGTAAGCTAAATCTCCTTTCCTATTTTTGAGAGTATATACAGCCTGTATGGTAAGCTAATTATGGACTCTATTGACAGTTCAAGCATCATAAACATGTACAAGGATCATATAAAATAACATATAGGATTTTTATCATAACCATCCACAGTTATGCAGACCACACCATCAGTTTGTGGACACATCCAAATCTTGACAGATCACAGTTTAGGTAAATACTTACGAGAATAAGAAGAATAATCAATGATATAAGCATGCAAACCATTATAAGAGTCACATCAACATCATTAACAATTTAGCTCATGTAAATTTTTAAAAAGTACACACATTTATAGACAAGCCCTCAAGCATAAACAAAGCTCCACCAATATCAAAGAACATGCCAATCAAATAATTAAGTTACGTATAAATATCACATCAATGAAAAAGCATTCATGTAGGTACTTTATAGCCTTGCTTACTTTTATAGTTGGGACTAATCGACCACAATTATTAAATTAAAACTTCTTCTCACAACCATTCATCCATGGATTCTAAAAGCAATCATTAAAGAGGGTCACACCAAAAACTTTCAACCCATAAATAATCAAATTTCACTCGACAAGTATCTAGCATTAAGACTAAGAAATATATGTGCCTATACAGGTCCCTCAAATCCTATACGAGGTCAAATCAAAGCACATATAAAATCCCTAACAGATTAATTCAAGTAACAAAATACCCAAATAATTCTTAAATAATGATGTCTTAATTACTTATTTACAAATTCTCTATCTACTAGACTGTGTTTTATTATTATCTACCATGTTAGCTGTATGCATTAGTTTATATTGACAGTAGAGGACAAAAACCTAATGTGAGATGCTTTTAGCTGAAATTATAGCTTAGGTAGTAATATGTAGAAAATTTTAATTGAGGAGATACCTTATATTTTAGCATAGCACACACATCATCCTAAAAGCAAAGCACATGTTAAATAAAAGCATTCAACATTTTTTATCCCTAAAAAATAATTAGCATTTTTCTCTTTGTTAGAGTTTGATACCTTGGTTTGGATATGTCCTAAAATTCGTTGTAGCATGTCTTTCACATCAAGCTCAAGCTTAGTTTGCTTTTTTATCGCTTATGTTTGTCGATAAAGTAAAGATACATAAATCTTAATCTCACGTTAAAAACAATAAATACAACAGAAGACATTTAAGCATTAAAATCCAGTAATATAGTACCTCGTCACTTGCCTTAAGTCCAGCTTGCCTTCTCTGGAGTTCCTCCTGTTGATCTAGTGCCTTTTTGTTTATATGGTTGAACTGTTGAAGTTGCTTATTGCACCAATGAAGCATTTTGTGCAACTCCTTCACACTCCACTTATACCTACATATTCCAATAAAAGAGAGCATGTCACATCTAAAAAGATGAATGCTTAAGTGGAAGCATGACCTATCTTAGAAAGTGCCGAGTACATGTGAGGGCAAGACCAAAACATCATCTTCTAGGATATCAACAAAGATATCGGTTGGCAAATCAAGCAGGATAAATATATTTAAAACATTAATTACAAGACATAATAGTTTAACAATACATTAAAAGCCAAGAACAAAAAACTGAAATCAAACTAGTCATTTATCACATAAAGAAACAATAAAGCAGATTCATAGTTCAAAGTTCTTGTGTTGTGACTTCTGCCAATGAGTCTATCCATCTTATCATAAACAACTAGAAGAACAGCTAGTCAAAAAAATCTTTTTATAGTGAAATTTTAAAATCATGTTTCTAGAAACAACTGAAAGCTCACTTTAGAGTTCTTGTTTTATGACTTCAACCAATGAGTTAGCATCATTTAGTTCCTGCCCCTTCAATTTAGCTTCACCATATAACATTTCAGACTTTGCAAAGGATATTATGGCTTCCAACTTTTGTTTTTGTCATTTCAAATTTGTTGTGAAATTAGTCTCTAGCTTTGTTTTCTCATTTTAGTCTATGTGATGGAAATTGCACATTCATGAGATTTATTACCTGAATGCGATCTGTTCTACATAATTATATTCATAAACTTCAACTTTAAGCATCGATAGTCATAAAAAAACCCCGTCATATCGAATTTCTTCCTTAATCACATGATAATTATTAACCTATTAAGGCATTATAAACATATATAGTTATAGAGTCCAAACCATCAGTTTATGGACACATCCAAATCTGGACAGATCACAGTTTATGTAAAAACTTAGGAGAATAAAAAGAATATGCAACGATATAAGCATGCAGACCATTGTAGGAGTCATATCAACTTTATTGACAATTTAGCTCATGCAAATTTTCAAAAAGTACACACATTTATAGACAAGCCCTTGGGCATAAACAATGCTCCACTAGTATTCAAGAACATGCCAGTCAAATAATTTAAGTTTCTAAAAAAAATCACATCAAGGAAAAAGTGTTTTACTTTGCAAATCATATAAATTTCCTAGTAGCATTGTGGTTGGAGGTGCACACCATAAGCGTATATGCATGTACTTTACAACGTACTTTTATTGTTGGTACCAATCAACCACAATTATCAAATTAAAACTTTTTCTCACAACTATCCATCCTTGGATTCCAAAAGCAATCACTACAAACCTTCTCACTGCAAACAATTTCAACCCAAATTTGCACACCAAGCTAATGAAAACATTAGCAATCAATTAACAAAACACGTTGAGAAATAACCTTTTGGAACAAAATAGCACAAGTAATTACTCAATTTTCACTTGTGTGTAGACCAACATACAAATTATTAACAACAAAACTTGAACCAATGTTTTTGTTGGATCAATACTATTTCGATTAGACCAAGCATGGTGGGGAACTAACCTGTGCTGATCCTAGGGATAAATTGGGAGAAAACTTCAACTTTTTTAATAAAAGGACCACATCAGAACCATGTGGATGGTAAGTTACACGAGGAGACTTGCATATAAATTAAGAACAACAAAACTCGAATCAATATTACTACTAGATCAATAATATTTTAATTAGAACAAGCATGGTGGAGGACTATTCTGTGCAAATACTGGGGTAAAATTGGGAGAAAGCTTCAACTTTTTTAATAAAGGTACTACATCAGAACCATACGGATAAGTTACACCTTGATACTTTATCCTTACCTGTTTAATGAGATAAAAGTGGCTTGTCCCCATTTCAAAGCATTAAGGTGCCTAATTATCTGAGTACATCATTCAAACGATAAAGTAACCATGGCAGAAGGTTAAGAGACTATTAGTGATTATGCCATATTATCTAGCAGATTAGGAACACAACTCTAAGAGAGAATATTTTATGGAGAGTTGTTAAATTCTGACTTCTCACTTTATTTCAGAATGAATTCTTGAATATATACAACATCTATAGATCTATATTAGGACAACTATTAACTACACATAAATAGGTATTATTGCTAGGTTCTGATTTATAAGAAAGGATATTTGACTTTCTGTTTTTACTCCCTACAAATCAGCTTCAAATTTGCCTTAATTACTTCAGAATCTTCAACACTCCCCCTCAAGCTGGATGGAAGAGGTCTTTCATTCCTAGCTTGTCCAAGGTGTTTTTGAACACAGGATTCTGAACACCTTTAGTAAGTATATCAGCAAGTTGTTCCTCGGTAGGCACATAAGGAGTGTATATCAATCCACTCTCTAACTTTTCTTTGATGAAATGTTTGTCTACCTTCACATGTTTAGTTCTATCATGTTGCACTGGATTGTGTGCTATTATAATGGCAACCTTATTGTCACAGTACAACGTCATTGGTTCATCCCACTTGATTCTTAAATCTTCTAAGATAATCTTCATCCATAGTAACTCATAAATTCCAAGTGCCATTGATTTGAATTCTGCTTCTGCACTTGATCTTGACACAACACTTTGTTTTTTGCTTCTCCATATCACAAGATTTCCTTCCAGCAGAGTATAATAACCTGATGTTGATCTTCTATCTGTTAATGCACCAGCATAGTTTGTATCTATATAGCATTCAAGGTTCAAAGTTCCATGATTTTTATACAAAATTCCTTTTCCAGGAGTAGACTTCAAGTATCTGAGGAGTCTATACATTGCCTGGAGATGTGAATCTTTCGGGTTGTGCATAAATTGACTCACCACACTCATGACATAAGCAATGTCTGGACAAATGTGAGCTAAGTAGATCAACTTACCAACTAACCTTTGATATTGATCTTTGTCAATTGTGGCTCCTTCCTCATCATTCTCAAGTCTGTGCTTTAGATCAATAGGTGTTTCACATGGTCTGCAGTCTACCATTCCTGTTTTCTTTAGAAGGTCAAGAATATACTTTTGTTGAGAAATAAAAATCCCTTTTTCTGAATGTGCCACTTCTATGCCAAGAAAGTATTTCAACTTCCCCAATTCCTTGATTTCAAATTCTGCTGAAAGACTTTTTCTCAACTTATCTCTTTCCACATAGTCATCACCTGTTATTATAATGTCATCAACATAAACAATTAGAATAGTAACTCCCCCTAAAATAGAGTGTTTGATGAACAAAGTATGATCTCCTTGGCTTTGCCGATATCCCATAAAAACCATGGCTTTGGTGAACCTTTCAAACCAGGCTCTAGGAGATTGTTTTAAGCCATAGAGTGCCTTCTTTAGTCTGCAGACCTGGTTAGGAAGAAGGGAGTGATTGAATCCTGGTGGTGGATCCATATAAACCTCTTCTTCCAACTCTCCATGTAAGAAGGCATTCTTAACATCATATTGCTGCATACACCATCCAAGATTAGTAGATAAAGAAAACAGAATTCAAATGGTGTTCATCTTAGCAACTAGAGCAAATGTCTCTTGATAGTCTATCCCAAATGTTTGTGTAAATCCTTTTGCAACTAGCCTGGCTTTATACCTTTCTAGGCTGCCATCAACTTTATATTTCAAGGCATAAACCCACTTACACCTTATTGTTTTCTTCTCTTTTGGTAACTCAACTATTTCCCATGTTTGATTCCTCTCTAGTGCATTCATCTCTTCTCTCATAGCAGTTTTCCAATTCTCATTTCTTGGAGCCTCATGTAAGGTTTTTGGGATAGGTATGGTGTTTATTTTTTTAGATAAAGGCTTTATGTGATGGTGAGAACTTTCGAAATGACATAAAATTAGCTATAGGATATAAGGGATTCTTAATGCATTCTCTTCTTCCTTTTCTAATAGCAATTGGTTGATCAAGGTCAGGAATAGGTAGAGATGAATGAGAAAATTCATTACCTTGCTCTGGTTCAGATTCTTAGGCTTGCAAGAGAGTCAAATCAGGCTGTATCCTTCTTCTATATACCTGAAGAGGTTTGTCAGCAGTAGTTTCTCCCTGCAGAGTAATATTTGGAAACTCACAGGATGGTGAAATGGGAGATGATTGCTTCCTAGATGGGATTTGGAATGAAAAAAATGTCAAAGTCATTGTTAGTCTTATCTTCTGTGTTGTTTTCCTCCCCCTGAAGAGAAGATTTGTTGAAGAAAGACTGATTTTTATTAAAACTAACATCCTTTGACACAAGAAATCCCTTTGAAGATGGATGATAACATTTGTAACCTTTTTGTGTGATGAAATATCTTATGAAAACACACTTAAGAGCATCAAGTTTGTCTCGTTGATGATTATGAATTTGAACATAGGTGACACACCTAAAGATCCTTGGGGGAATTTTAGAATAAAAATTATTCTTTGGAAAGAATTCTGACAAATAGTTTAAAGGACTTTTGAAATCAATAACTCTTGAAGGTATTCGATTTATCAAATACATAAAGGTTAAAACTGCTTCTCCCCAATAATTTTTTGGAACTTGATGTTGGAAAAGTAAAGCTCGAGTAGTTTTAAGGAGATGTCTATTTTTTCTTTCTGCTAACCCATTTTGTTGAGGAGTATTAACACAAGATGATTGATGAATAATCCTTTATTTTTCAAAGTATGGTGATAAAATCTGATTAAAGTAGTCCCTAGCATTATCAATTCTAAAACCCTTAATGCTAACCCCAAATTGATTCCTTATCATATTTGTAAAGTTTGGAAGGATATGACCCACGTCAGATTTTTTTTTAAGAAGGTAAACCCAAGTCATTCGAGTGCAATCATCAATAAATGTTACAAAACCTTTTGCTCCTGAAATATTAGGAATGTTATATGGACCCATATATCCGAGTGAATTATAGTAAATGGAGACATAGATCTTGAATCACTTATAGGAAAAGGCACTCTATGGTGCTTTGCAAATTCACAGATTTCACAATGAAATTGCTTAACATCGAGATTTTTAAATAAAGATGGAAACATGTTCCTAAGAGTCTTAAATGATAGATGTCCTAAACGACGATGATGATTCCAAACATTAGTTTTATTAGAATTAATTGAAATGAATGATAGAGAAGGGAAGTTACTACTGCTGCCTTGCACTGCAAGCATGTACAGCCCATCCTTGACTCTAGCTTGCCCAATCATCCTCCCCGTAGCTAGGTCCTGAAATATGTAGTGATGAAGGAAGAAAGTTACACTACAATTTATGTCTTTAATTAGTTTCCGAATAGACAACAGATTTGCAGTAAGATTAGGAACATGTAATACTCTTTTAAGAGTAAATACAGGATTAAGAGGGATTTTTCCTTGGCCTGCAACTGTGGTTAGAGATCCATCAGCCACTGTGATCTTCTTACTGCTAGGACAGGGTTGATATGATGTGAAGGCATCTACAGAATAAGTCATATGGTCTGTTGCACCTAAGTCAATGACCTAGATGCTGGAATGGTTCTTATTTGAGGCACTAAAGACATGAGAAACTGGAATTTTACCATTTTGAGCAAGAGAGCATGATCCAGATGGTTTCTCCATTGTGTTGAGTAATGTTTTTAGACGTTCAATCTCCTCTTTGTTGAATCCTCTCACCTCTAGGGTGCTGGACTCATGTGTTATCTCTTCTGAATTTGTTAAGTGTGTATATCCTCTTGAATGGTTCCATTTGTGTCCTCCATTATGCCCCATCCTTGGTGGTTTTCCATGGAGTTTCCAGCAGGTCTCCTTTGTATGACCTGTTTTCTTGCAATAGTTACAAAACTGATCATCTTTAAAGAATTTTCTCCCTTCAGTCTTCACCACTTTTGCACCATTCATGGCATCATTTTTGTTTCTGCTGGCATCATTTAGGTTTCTACTATTAGTTATCATCATAGCAGAACCTTTAGTATTTGGGACCTCAAGCATCACAATTCTCCTTCCTTCTTCAACCCTTATTACCGAGAATACCTCATTAAGTGAGGGAAAAGATTCCTTTCCAAGTATTTGGACTCGTATTTGATCAAATTCTATGTTGAGTCCTGCAAGAAATTCAAAGATCCTTTCTCTTTCTACATAATTCTTTAAAATGACAGCATCATCACTATACTGCATCTTAAAATCCTGATAATAGTCCAATTCCAACCAGAAACTTTTCATAGTATTGTAATATTCAATAACCATCATATTACCTTGTTTGGTCATTGAAAACTTCAACTTAATCTCATAGATTAACGCAGCATCCTTCACTTTAGAGTTGGTCTGTCTTACTGCATCCCATATGTCTTTTGCTGTAACAAAAAACATATAAGGCCCACAAACTTCTTGCATAATAGAGTTCCATAGCCATGACATAATCATGGAGTCTTCTTCATCCTAGAGTGTAAACTTTGGGTCTTCTAGACTAGGAGGATTGTCCATCAAATGATTAATCTTTCCCTTTCCTTTGAGAAAGTTTTTTACGATCTATGACCATTTTAGATAGTTTTTTCCATTCAGTCGGTAGGATGACTGTAAACTCTGGAATTCCCCTGATATTTGGGTTTCTTTTGTAGTATTTTTAGACATGTTTTTTCATATCTGGATAGAACAGATGGGAAGAGAGGAGGGGAAATCCCAGATTTAGATAGAGATAGGCTTAGGAAAAAAATAGGCTCGGTTTAGGCTCTGATACCATATGGAGATTTGTTAAATTCTGACTTCTCACTTTATTTCAAAATGAATTCTTAAATATATACAACATCTACAAATCTATATTAGGACTGCTATTAACTACACATAAATAGGTATTATTGCTAGGTTCCGATTTATAGGAAAGGATATTTGACTTTCTGTTTTTACTCCCTACAAATCAGCTTCAAATCTGCCTTAATTACTTTAGAATCTTCAACATATTTAACATAATAAAATAGATTAGATAAATTACCCACATGATATTGTGGGTTGTTATAGGAATGATGCAAGAAGCCAAGTGAGGATTACTTGAACTAATCCAACAAGCCAAACAGACAGAACCTAGTAAAATGGGAAAAAGAAAAATCAACATTATTTAGGTCAAAATGTGCAACCATATAGAGAAGCTTTCTATTAAGATGTCTTAACAATTGAAAAGGCCAGAGCACAAAATATTCAGATCAATAATCATGGTTGTTATCTGAGTACATTAGTGACTAAAAGTGATGTAACAAAATGAGCTATGAGGAATAGAAGCAAAAGAGCTGAATGTGGTTACTAAAGGTAAACAGTGCTGGAACGGTACAAATAGCAGGTGTACTCACCAACTGATCCCAAACTCATCATTTGGTCTTAACTACTCAAATGCACTCAGGTCATATATTCTCTCAAGATAAAAATCAAATAAATCAATGGTTGTATGTAGAAAGTGACTCAATGAAAATGTAAATGAAACAACACAATTGTGTAGAAAATCATCCATCACAAAGGCATCTCCTATAGAAATTAATTCATCTGATAAGGTATCTCTAAGAGAACCCATTCAATCCACCATGCATAATTAAGTAGAAAAACATTCATTGCATGAACAGAATGAAAACCAGTTTTGTTAAAAATAAAGGTAGTCACCAAATCAATCATATTCTCAACTGATTTCTCTAGTAGGTGTAGTCAAGTTGTTGTAACAACAATTTTATCGTAATCGAATAATGCTCATAATGCTTACCACCATCCATTACAGAAATGCTAGTAAGGGTATCGTATAGTCACAATATGAAGAGACATCACAATTTAAAAACAAACAATCATTGCCAGCAAAACACGTAACAACCTTATTGGCAGCTTAAGAAAGCACGAAAAAGATCTGGAAAAAAATTATGGGCGGCAACATGTGTTAACACAAAACTTGGGCATAAAGGGCGAATATGTGAATGATGTGCATCACTATTGATAGAAATAATGCTCATAATCCTTACCAGCACCCATTAAAAAAATGTTAATATGTGCATTGCACAATCACAACATAAAAAGACATCAAAAGTTTAAAAACAAATTATCATTGCCAGCAAAACATGTAATAGCCTTATTGGCAGCCTAGGAAAGCACGAAAAAGATCTAGGAAAATATAACGGGCAGGAGCATGTGTTAACACAAAACATGGGCATGAAGGGCAAACATGTGTACACTGTGCAACACTATTAATAAAAATAACTATACCAACATTTTGAAAAGATTAAAAAATAGATAAAATTGAAATGCTGATTAAAATGACGCAGATCAAAACAAAAGACTACAACGCAAGCTTACCAAAGGATTGAAGGAAAACAAAAATGAAAAATCACCAACAACGAGTAAAGAAAAGAAGAAACCTAGAAATCCATAAGAAGCTTCCTTAAATCAACAAGGAAAGTAGAAGTGTTGATATCCGCAGGACCAAGGAAACATGTGAAATTGCAAAAAATCACCCAACGACAACTTAAGGAAAGAAAAAATCAAGAAATCCATAGGTAGCTTCTCTGAATCTACAAGAAAGTAGAAGTATTGATATCCACAAGAGTAAGGAAACATGCAAAATTGCAAAAAATCAAATTTTACTCGACAAGCATCTAGCATTAAGACTTGAAAAAATGGGTGCCCTATATAGGTCCCCCAAATCCTACACTAGGCCAAACCAAAACAGTAAATAAAATACCCAAATAATTCTTAAATAATTGTGTTCTCTAGACCATGTTGTATTATTATTTGCCATGTTAGCTGTATGAATTAGTTTAATATGAGGGGAATTTTGAGCTGAAGTCGTAGATTAGGTAGTAACATGTAGAAACTTTTAGTTGAGGAGATACCTTATATTTTAGCTTATTCTAAGCTACACCCATATAGTATTCAAGAAGTGTGTTGACATTATCCTTTTGACACCTAAATATACTAAAAAGTAACCTCATGAAATTTTAGCCTATTCTAAGGTACACCCCTATAGTATTCATAAGTGTGTTGACATTGTCCCTTTCACACCTAAATATACTAAAGAGTAACCCCTCAAAATTTGCATACATATAAAGAAAAGAAAAGGAGAGAAACACAAGTTGCCTACAATCCAAGGAATGGAAACAAAATGAAGAAATTGAACAAATAATATGCTAGAGAGGTTAATCATTTCTTTAGATATACCTCGTGTTAAGTTCAATTTACTAAAACTACCTAAACAATTCAAAAAAGAAAATAAAAAAGAAAAACCCTTAAAATTGTGTTTTGATCATGGAATTATCTGATAAGAGGGCCTAGTCCTTTCCTAATTAAATGATGAGCATGAGATAAGAAACTACCCCTTATAGGAAGATTCAAGATTCTGACAACACCAGTATACACCTGCATTGATGTTAAAGTATCATAATAGACTAATCTGAACTCTTGCTTAAGCCAAATTTAAAGAAAAAAAAGACATAAATCATCATTTTCCTTTTACAGCCTTTGTTTACAAGTAGTTTTGCTAGAAAATGGGTTGCCCGACCTTGTTTTTTGATACAGGATGCTCAGTTGCTTTTCACGCTCCATTATACTACAAGTTGCAAAAATTGTTTATGAAAGAAAGATACTGCACAAAGTAAAAGTCCTTCAAGCATATAAAAGTGCT
Organism: Populus alba; assembly: GCF_005239225.2. Classification (NCBI taxonomy): domain Eukaryota; kingdom Viridiplantae; phylum Streptophyta; class Magnoliopsida; order Malpighiales; family Salicaceae; genus Populus; species Populus alba. The sequence continues at coordinate 8,814,907 of NC_133290.1, read as the reverse complement.
ATTTTGGCAGGTCTTTCACATCAAGCTCAAGCCTTGTCTGCTTTTTTATCGCTTCCTGTTTCTCGTTTCTCTGTTGCCTCTTTCTCTATGTTCAATGCGTGAACTTCTTTTGTAAGATCTTTGAGCACCTTTCCAAGTCCTTGGATTCCTCATGGGCATTTAACACATCATGCATATTAGCTAATGTTTCAACAACCTTGCTTCGAGCCTCCTTCACCTGAAAGGAGACAAATAAATATATAAGGGCACTGCCTTGCCTCAAGAGAAAAAAAATGAAACAATACACTTTAGATCTTGGATAGTCTTGAAATTTAATGTCAAGACAATCTAACACTACTTAAACACCACATGATATAGCTATGACAAAAGATTTCCATTTTGTAACATTATTTTTAAGGAAGAAAAGTATATGTCATGCCAATGATAAACAGTCTAGAGAGATCTTCAAGGAAAAGAAAAAACAAAGCATAAAAAAAATCACAAGCACAAGTCTTCCTATTAATCGATGCTAAAACACACTGCCATTTCCATGCAAGTCATGAGGGGCTGAAGTAAAGTCTCCAACAATGAATAAGAATGAGAAATACTAGTAGACCTAAATTTTTATGCAACAATCATTGTATGGCAACTAGCCATTCACACTTCACGACATTCTACCCTCAAGATTGTCAATTTAATGTTTAATTCCTAGATTGCAGTGCTAATTATAAATCCAATAGTTTCCAAAACTAGTCTAGAAACAAGAACCTGATAAATAATAACATAACTGTCAAATATTTTATTTTTAACGTAAGAATTAAGCTCACCTTTCAGTTCGTTGTTTAAAACTCTAAAATTATATTGTAATAAATACACACATAAAGGACAAGGAACAACAACCAGTGGAAGAAATAAGAGACTCATTACATCTATAATGACGAGTGAGATCATGTTTATTTTCCTTTTTGTCACCAACATACATGTCCTTTTATGCTTCAACTAACAATTTGGTGCACATTTTGCGAGATTCATAAAATCACTACATGAAGAAACCTTATGCATGTCGAAACATCTAACAACTACTAACCTCCAATAATTTATGTTGAGCTCATTGGAGTTCCTTACCATAAATAGTATATTGTAGAGATTTTCGCTACTTGTCAAGTTGCTGATATTTTCTCAACTCCCTTTTTTCTTCATACCGGTGCTTCAGCCTCTCATCCAAGTACTGAACTACTTGAATTATTTGTTTTATGTTGATCCTTGTTTAACGAAGAAAAAAAATTATACACACTGAAAAACCATCAACAAAAGAAAACCCAACTCAATTATCCCTTCCTTGCATGTTTCCAGAAATATTTTCTAACTTTCACGGCATCCCACACTCGAGACACTCAGAGTCTGTCAACAATGTCAATGATGCTATCTATTAAGTGTCACAAGAAACACATGAAATTTAAAAATCAATAGGAAAAGAATATACATAATTTTTAGCAAAATTAAGCACTAATAAAAGGTTCAAGGAATCAAATATTCTTTCATGGTGTCTCTTTTCATACACTAGAGTGCCCACTAATTTTTTTCAATAAATCAAGACACTTAAAGTCTTTCATCAATGTTAATGATGCTATCATTGTCACAAGAAACAAAAGTAAATTTAAAATCAGTAGGAAAATGATACACATAATTTTTGGGAAAATTAAGCAATAAAAAAAGGTTCAAAGAATCAAACCTTTCCTTGCTGCTCTACATTGTATAGATTGGAGCAAGAGAACCCACCACTTTCCAATAGATTCATAACTTCAGTTTTCCTAAAAATTATTACTTTCAATCATTGATCTTCTAGAAACAAAGGAAAAGGCAATGAGAAATAGAGTGCATAAAGAACATAGATGAACGTGATGTGCTTTCCATCCAAAAAATACTCATCCTTTTTCAAACCAATTGTAGGGAGATGCAATTCCTCTTAATCAATCATTTGTGAAAACATATGCTTAACAAGTGAGAGAGCAAAATGAAAACATTAAATGAATGTACACCATATGTAACAATTTCTCTTATAAGGAAAGGTAACATGGATCCAAGGGATATTGTATAAAGCAATTTGCAGTCATATTAAAATAAAGTAGAAACAAAGAAGCACCAATCAATTTTTTCCTCCTACAAAATTCTCTCATGACTTGCACACATAACAATAAATAAATTTCAATAACAAGCAAACCCAAAAAAGTGTAGCGAACATTTACTATCACAAAGATAGTCAAGTCAGCAGCTTGCTATTTGTGGTGGCCATCGACAGTGAAGATGGTCCCAGTTGGTTGATGAGGAGATTGAAAAAGTGAAATAGAGACTTCCAACCCAACCAATTCAGGAAGCCAGGAGAGTGAGGGCTTGGCATGATAGTAGTCATGTTTAAGCGACCCGCCAAGATTGATGAAGTTGAAGATTCCAAGAGGTAGCAATTGAAGACAACATCCTAATAAAAAATTAACCACTTTGGTTAATCTATATGATAAAAGACTTCATAAAGAACTACACGGAGAATGAGCACTTTTGAATAAGAAAAGAGTAATCAGGTTCCTTTCATCTTTTTAGGGTTGGGATGTATGGCTGTAAATATAGAGCACTTCTCTGTTTCCCCCCTAGTTCTTCCATAAAACATTACAAGTTTGCCAATTTTATACATGGATAGGGGCACAATCCTAGATTGTTATCCCAATCAATGGTGGCTATAGTTTTGACTTTTTGAACTTCTCAAATAAAATTAAGCCTCATCAGAGAACAAATAATTCAAAATAAATTCTGGAGCATTGTGGGAAAAGATTTGTAATAATAAATATAAGCTCATATGTTAGAAGAAGGAAAAATATGAGCACAAAAATCAGGATCCTTCTCCTTTTGTAATAATATCTGGACCATTATTTATCCTCTACACATAAAAAAAAAAGGGAAGTAAGTTATGAAGTATTACCGGGATGCGATTGTTGGAATTATCAAACACAGTCTCGACAAAAGCAGATAAAACTTGATGCCCTGCACCTTCCTATTAAATAACAACAATCATTAGAATACAAACTTAAAACGGTGACATTGAGAAAATACCTCAATCTCATAGATTGGAAATGAGATAGTGTATGACGTAACATACATGGTATTGTTGATGCCTGTCATCATTGCGTAGGTTCAGGAAGAGATCACTCAATACAAAACGAATGGCTACTACTCAATTAAATCCAATAAAAGTTTATAGAAAAGGACACCAAAAAAAAAAAATAAAGGACATGATTACTCATAATGAAAAAAAATAATTCTTGTCAAGTCCGTTAGCTCCAACTGCAGAAGACACTTCTAAGAGAAAGCACAGGGTAGCCCACTTTAAATGGATCAAGTTGAAGTCAATTAAATTGACGAAACAAAGAAAGCACAAAAGAAGATTAATAAATTAATCAATATCCAATCAATTCCTTAAAACAAGGAACTAACACAAAGAAATGCATCTCTCATCCTTGGCTTGATCCTCGCTCCCCCACTTTTAACTCCCATGAGGTGCTCTATTCAGCCTCCCAACATCTTTTAACATTTAACTCTCTATACAGTGCTAACATTTTTAGACTTTCATGATTTCAAAAGGATTCCACACAAACAGATATATGATGACAAAGTGATGATATAATATTAAATGACCATGCTTTGTCGGCATGAATCACAGTGCGCTAGATTACAAGATGGACAATTTGATTGTGCACCAAGGTCTTGTGAATATTGTACTCTTGCAATGCGTGCCTTATGTAACTTTGCTTCTTATCCTCACTCCATTGAACATTCAAACCATCTAGCTTACATGCAACATACCAATGCTCCACCAAATCATAAGCCCACCGGAAATTTGTCACTTCAAATCACTGCAAAAGGATGTGCTTTTACAATTGCCAATATTGGCAACAAAATGATCCATACTCTTGTCACGATAAATATGAATTTTCATCAAACAAACAGAGGTTAATGTTTCTATCATCAAATGAAACTACTTGCTAAAGTTCAGACCTTGTAAACCTCACTAAATCCTCTTTTCCCAAGAAGGTTTAAAAGGGCATATCAATGATTTCAAATTTGAAAATTATTAAAACGTGAATCATTCTCATCTCATAACCTTTTCAATTTAGTATAAGCCATCTCTCTCATGCAAAATTATCTCTTCCTACAACAGAGAATCAACAATTCAATAACAAGGGACGCATGTATAATGGAGCACTTGCAACTTTTGCAATACTTGCAAAATGCAGAATCACCATAAAGAATGACTTACATGCTTGATGCTCACTAGACGAGATTTAGAAATCTCATCCTGGATGAGAAAATCTTCTTCTTGTGCTCTAGATTCTGCATCTGTACCATTGCCTTTGCCTTCATAGCAATAGAAACTAATGTTAATACTCAGAAAGTATCTTAATAAATCACAAATAGCAGATTGACATTGTAAAAGCATGAGCAATAATTCTTTTCTTTTTATTTACTCATTTTTCAGTGATAAGTAATATTATTTTTCTAGGGTTTGAAGCCAGAACACATCAATGCAACATCAGTCTATCACCTCTAGTGCAACGGGTGGCAATAATAAATGATAATAAACTATTTTCTTCCAAAAAGTCACACACCTCAGTTAGCAACAAATATACAAAAACTTTTGGGGCAACATATTACCATACACCCATCAGCATATAGGCATGCATGATAGCAAGCAAAAGGCCTATCAGAAAGCAGATCATAAATATGGAAGTAGATTGGAAGGCCACAAAAGCTTCATGTGAAACAGAACAAATACTTGTTAAAGATACTCTACAGTTGCTTCTCAACAAGGTTGAGATATCTTACCTCGATGCGATCTGTTCTAAATTTAATAAGCTTCACTTTAAGATCTTTTCTTTCTTAGTTCAGTTGGGATAGTTCATGTTTTTCCTGTGGTGTTAGTGATCAATGAGCTCTATGCCCACCTCACCTTGTTTCGTGGTTACACTAGCTTTAAGCTAATCTATTTTATTAGTGACATCTACAAGAGATTTTTCCTATAAATAAGACCCAACGGCAGAGGAATAAAGAACACTTGTGTTCTTAGCTTATCAAATTCAAAAGTAAGTTCACTTTCTTGTTTCAATGATCTACAGAAGCAGAAAAGTCTAGTCAAACTATGCCCTTTCAATAAGCCTGACCAAAATAGAAAGAGAAAATGATACATACTTCCGCTCATCCTGTAGCTTGTTTCTCTATGCTTTATGACTATTGAATCCTTCACGGGACTAGAGAAAGATGATTTAAGCTTTGCAGCTCTCAACGTAGTCATTTCGCTCTTTAAAGTATGCATTCAACCTATAATTTTCTTCCTGAAGTTTTTGCTGTTGGGATACACACAAGTAGATGACTTATTTAACATTAAAACATCATAATATAAAGGAAATGGCAAGAGAGGCATGAGGACTTGCAACAACAGAGTTAAGAAGTTCAATTGCATACACATACCAAGTAACAAAACATCTTTATCTAATTTCAATTAATCCATACATGTACACACAAACCTTGAAGACAGTTCATCATAAAACTAGAAATTCTCAAAGGGGTCTTATTTTTAGTTTAATGGCAGGCATCTACTAGTTACTGTTATAGACCTTGAATAAATCTCGTACATTCGTAGCCAATACATCATCTGGAAAAGGTAAAAAACTCATCATTGAAGTGTCTAGTTAACATGGAAAAAAAATCAATTATTTCTCATAACATGATGGTTCTGATTCCTTGGACTAAAACGAAAAATCACCCAACAATGAGTGAAGGAAAGAAAACCCTAGAAATCCACAATAAGCTTCCTTGAATCTACAACGAAAGTAGAACTGTTGATATCCATAAGAGTAAGGAAACCTGTAAAATTGCAAAAAAAATCAAATTTCACTGGACAAGCATCTAGCATTAAGACTAAAAAATATATGTGCCTATATAGGTCCCCTAAATCTTACACTAGGTCAAATCAAAGCAGGTATAAAATCCCTAACATATTAATTTAAGTAATTAGTTTTTTTCTCTTTGCTAAAGTTTGATATCTTGGCTTGGATATGTCCTGAAATTCACTCTAGTAGGTCTTTCACATCAAGCTCAAGCTCAAGCTCATACTATTTTTTTATGGCTTATGTTTGTCGTTGAAGTAAAGATACATAAATCATAATCTCATGTTAAAAACAATAAGTATAACAGAAGACATTTAAGCATTAGAATCCAGTACCGTAGTACCTCGTCACTTGCCTCAAGTTCAGCTTGCCTTATCTGGAGTTCCTCTTGTTTCTCAGTGGGATTTACATGTTGATCTAGTGCCTTCTTGTTTACATAGCTAGACTACTGAAGTTGCTCATTGCACCAATGAAGCATTTTATGCAACTCCTTCACACTCCACTTATACCTATATGTTCCAATAAAAAGAGCATGTCACTTTTGAAAAGCTGATTGCTTCAGTGGAACCATGTAAACATGACCTATCTCAGTAAGTAACGAGTATATGCGGAGGAAGATCAAAACATCATCTTCCAGGATTTCAGAAAAGATAATGGCTGGCAAATCAAGCAAGATAAATTGATTTAAAACATTGATTACAAGACATAAAAGTTTAATAATATATATTAAAAGGCAAGAACAAAAACATGAAGCTCAAACTAGTCATTTATCACATAAAGAAACAATAAAGCAAATTCATGATTCAGAGTTCTTGTGTTGTGATTTGATTTAAAACATTGATTACAAGATATAATAGTTTAACAATATATATTAAAAGGCAAGAACAAAAAACTGAAGCTTAGACTAGTCATTTATCACATAAAGAAACAATAAAGCAAATTCACGGTTTAGAGTTGTTGTGTTGTGACTTCAGCCAATGAGTTTATCCATCCTGTCAAAAACACCTGGAAGAATGGTTTGTCAAAAAAAATCTTTTTATAGTGAAATATTAAAATCAAGTTTCTAGAAACAACTCAAAACACACTTTAGAGTTATTGTGTTGTGACTTCAGCCAATGAGTCTATCCATCCTGTAAAAAACACCTAGAATAATGGTTTGTCAAAAAAAAAATTCTTTTTATAGTGAAATATTAAAATCAAGTTTCTATAAACAACTCAAAACACACTTTAGACTTTAGCCAATGAGTTAGCATCATTTAGTTCATGCCCCTTCAATTAAGGACCATGTAACATCTCAAACTTCACAAAGGATATTATGGCTTCCAACTTTTGTTTTTGTCATTTCAGAGTAGTAATGAAATTAGTCTCTAGCTCTCTTTTCTCATTTTAGTCTATGTGATGGAAACTACACATTCATGAGATTTCTTACCTCAATGTGATCTGTTCTCAATAATTATGTTCATAAACTTCAACTTTGAGCATCGATAACCATAAAAGCCCCCTGTCATAACGACTTTCTTCCTTACTTAATCACCTGATCATTAGTAGCTTGTTAAGGCATCATAAACACGTACAAGGATCATCATGTACAAGGTATCATAAAATATAAGATTTTTATCCTAACCATCCACAATAATGCAGTCCAAACCATCAGTTTGTGGACACATCCAAATATGCACATATCACAGTTTAGGTAAAAACTTAGGAGAGTAAGAAGAATAGTCTATTAATAGTGATGCTACTTTCCTTGGTCTTGACTTGATTTGTTAGAAATTTGTCAAGCATTGTACTATTGCCCTATAGTTATTGCTAATGTTACTGCTAAACTATAAGGGGTCATGACTCTACTTTATGAACTTGGTATTTTAGGTACAATTCTTTTTTTTATGCTCGTATTAAACATGTGGAGATAGATTTTCACTTCATGCATGACATGGTTGCTTATAAAAAACTCCAGGTGTAATTTATTTCTTCTTCTAATTAGGTTGTTGATGTGCTCACTAAAACTCTCACATCATTGTGGTTATTCTGAACTAAAGAATGTGAAATTGGTGGTCATGGAGTTTTTGGATACACATTGATTTCATGGGATCAGATTAATTAGTAGGAGGAGGAATGGGGAGAGACCGATTCATACTTTGGGGGGGGGGGATGAAGGTCTTAATGAGGAGACAATTTGTGCCAACTACTATTACAAAGACAATCTAAAGCTACAAGGTCTAAATCAAGGTTATATAAGTTTGTGCCTATGTTTTATATATAAAATGCCTTGATATTCTTTGTTTTATATTTTGAAGGCACTTTTGGATGAAAGATGCAAAAAGGAGTAAATTGAAGGTAATTGGCAGATTTAACGTTCAGTTGATGTTTTGTGCAGAACGTGAGCTCTAAAGTTTGAAATGAAGTGATTCTAGTGGCATTAAAAAGCTAACATCCATACCTTTCTGTACATATAAGGCAAGAAAATAAAATAAGGAAGAGCATGGAAATCGCAGCTTTCAAAGTCAAATCTCGCAATCTGCCAATGTTGACCTTCGGTCAATCTGAGTTGAATATCTAGAGCTAGAAAAGTCCAATTGATGCAAACACAATTGTTTTGTATTCCTGACTCAAAGACCTATAAACGCTCCAAATGTCAGCCAAAAACGATGTCATATGAGGGAGATATAATTTTTCAAAGACGACAACTGAATTCTGCCAGCAAACAGGTTTGGTGAAGAAACGAGTCCAGATTACGTTCCGAAGCATCTAAACCGACATCCAAGTTTTTATTTCAGCAATGTAGCTCCTCTAAGTCAAAGCTTGAAGATTTCATGCAAAGCTATTTCTCCTTTTTTAGGAAAATAGTTATTGAACTACTTAAATGTAAATTGTCTACTTAAGGGAGGACTATTTTGTAAAATAGAGATTAGGGTTTCCTAGCATATAAAAAGAATGAGAGAAGAGAAGGGGGGCAGCCACCCAAGAGGAGAAAAACGCTCCCCTACTCTAAGAAACCCTAAATCATGCATTCTTCCATCTTTTTGATTAGTTGTTCAATAAACATGCAAGGCTAAACTCATTTTCTTGGTTGCAAGGACACGGAAACCTTCGGATTTCAAGAACTGTGAGATCTATTTTACCTTTTCTTTTCAGTTTATATGATGAATATGTTTGTTCTCCTATGCTTATTTTTCCTATGATTGTTTATTTTAATTGCTAGAGCGGACTCTAAGTTATTATTATAGACAATTTATTGCTAAGTTTGATATCAAAACCGGAGTTGTGGTATATGAACTTGTGAAGCAAATGAGTTTAATAATTGTAGCGGATCTACGTTATTAATCTTAGGGAGAACATTCGATCAAAGCAACATAAGCAGACAACTTAGTTGTTAAGATAATGAATTTATCTAGATCTTAAGGCTGCCATTGGATTAAATCATTAGTGCGGACACTGTGATTATTTGTTGGTTAGGGTTAGTTATACGGCAGATCCGTTAATTAACCAACGTTAAGAAAAGATAAAAATTCAGAATATAAACTAGAATTTCATTTCAAGGATCAGTTCTGATTTCTATAGGTGGATGAGTGATTGCGACCAAGGTTTGTTCTCTTGATAATTTTCTGATTTTATTAAATTTTGTTTGATAGTTTTCTGTTTTATTTTTCTTTAGCCTATATAACATCCAACCCCCCGAAATTGCATAACGTATAGCATAAAAATCTGGACTAAATCTTCCTCGTGGGATTGACCCCTTGCTTGCTCTATACTATCTTGTGTGTTGTGTTTGAAGCTAGGGTAATTAATTTGTGCGACCGCGACATCGCAACAAATTTTGGCGTCGTTGCCAGGGATGTAATTTTAATTGATTCTTGTGCTTTTACTGTTATTTTTAGTTGCTGTGATTGTTATTTATATTTCTGAAAAAAAAAAACAGAATTTTTGCTTGCGACGGTATTGTTCACTTGCGGCATCGGTACTGTTCAAAACAGATGTTTTGGTGGAATTAGGTTTTGGTCTTTTGTTTCTTGAAGGGAAACGACGTTCTAAACAGAACTAGTGGTAAACAACTAGCCCCACTCTATCGAGGCCAAATTCCGCTGTTTTCTAGGGTTTTTAGGCAGTTTTAGTTTTCTAACGTAAGATTTTCGTACAATTTGCATTGTTTTCGATCTCTTGCGTGGTTGGTTTCTTTTGAGTTTTCTTGATGATTTATGCCAGTAACCCGTTCTAATAATCAAAGTCAAGTGCAGTTAGATCTCGAAATAGAAAAAACTTTACGCAGGTTACGAAAGGAAGCTCGCCTCAACACCATGGCTAATGCACGACAACAAACACTCAAGGAGCTTGCTGCTCCTAACGTGGAAAATCAGCCATTGTGCATAAAACATCGACAATAGTGTAAACTTTGAGCTCAAATCTGGTTTTATACATTTGCTACCAACATTTAATGGTCTTGCAGGAGAAGATCCTCATACTCATCTCAAGGAGTTCTATATGGTTTGTGTTGGCATGAAACCGAATGGAGTTGACGAAGAACATGTTAAGTTGAAAGCTTTCCCTTTCTCTTTAAAAGGGGCAGCAAAAGCATGGCTTTTATCCATTCTCCCAGGTTCAATTGGAACTTGGAATGGCATGAAAAAGATCTTCCTTGAGAAGTATTTCCCAGCATCTCGAGTTGCCAACATAAGAAAAGAAATATGTGGGATTCGACAATCTCATGGAGAGACACTTTCCGAGTATTGGGAAAGATTTGAGCAACTGTGTATTCAATGCCTTCATCATCAAATACCCGATCAGCTGCTCATTCAATATTTCTATGAAGGATTGATACCTACTGACTGTAGTATCATTGATGCTGCAAGTGGAGGGGCATTAGTAGATAAAACACCTGAGGCTGCACGCCAATTGATCTCAAACATGGCAACCAACTCGAAACAGTTTGGCACTCGTGTAGACTTCGCAAACAAACGAGTAAATGAGGTAAGTATTTCTAACCTTGAGAATAAAGTTAATGATCTTACTTCTCTTGTGCGTTCTTTGGCTTGTGGCAATGTACAACAGGTGAAAGCTTGTAGTATATGCTCTTTACAAGGACATGCTTCAAATATGTGCCCAACAATGCAAGAAGATTACATTGAACAAGCTAATGTTGTTGATGGAGGATTTAATGGACAACCTCAGCATAAGTATGATCCTTTTTCCCACACGTACAATTCTGGATGGAGAGATCATCCTAACCTACGGTATGGGAACCAACCTCAACAAGGCAATCAAGGCCGACAATTCCATCCTAATGGATTTGAATCCCAACAGAATTATCAAACAAGACAGCCCCCTCCATTCACAAACTCCAATGTTATGGGGTCGTCATCCAATGATGATCTTCGTGAGATGATGAAAACTTTGGCTTCTAACACTGATGTGCATCATGGGAATTATAATCCATCTCGTAAAGCTGAATCTAATATGCAAGAGGATTCAGATGGTTCAATGACAAGAGCGAGAGCGAAACAACTACAACGGGCCTTGACGAATCAAATTGCAATGATTGAAGCTGCGTCGGAGTTAAAAATTAGCAATCAGTTTGAAATTGGTTCAAGGGTGCTTATTTGCCTACAATTGGAACTTGGAGATGGGAAAAGCCCTTAATGGTTCTTTTCATGCTGGGCTACTTGTATTTGGATTGATAATGCAAGTGAAGGAATTGATGCTGTTTACGGTCAGAACAGTAGATGGATTTGAACCCGAATTTGAAGTCATCCAATGCATGTGAAAACAAGATTTATATAGGTAAAATTCAAGTTCAGAACGTGATCTTTCTATATTGTCCAACCATGAGTGCATTGGACTTTTGTGTCAAAAGTTATGGTTGTTTTAAATTCCGTCTGCATATGTTTTAGAAATGTCAACAAAAAACGTGTGTTAGTTAAATTTGTCTACTTGCTTTATTAAAAGTCTAGTTTTTAGGCTTGACTTCTGTCATGTTGAATTCACCTAACTTTGGAGGGATGTTCCAAAGATAAATATGTATCAGAATATGAAATAAACACTTTTGGCCAAAATTGAAAAACTTAATTCAGAGAATTAAGAGTTGTTCTTCCAAATTCGTTTTTGTGAAGAACCCTACCTGACTTATCACTCTTCAATCACAAAGAGTGTGGCGTCGAAATCCTAGACTGATCTTTGTGGCGTCCAGCTCGACTTATCAAAGTATCATTCTAGTCTATCCTCCATTTTATTTACTTTCAAATCACTACAATCCAGCCTAAATACCAAAACAAAGACAACACAACCAGACCCATCCTTCATCCATTTTCATTAGAATCATTGTTGCCGATTTTGAATCATTCACGGCACATCAAACACTGTGACTTTGCAACAAAATGTCATGTCTTTTCAACAGGAAACAAGGTCAAGTATTCACAACTTGGAGAAGCAAATGGGGCAAGTAGCTTCAAGTGTGGGGAAATTAGAAGCACAAATGAATGGAAAATTGCCATCCCAAGCATTGAATCCAATAGAAAATGTTAGTGCGATCATGCTGCGAAGTGGGAAAGAACTTAAAGAGAAAAGGTCGAAACAAATTGAGATGGACGAAGAAGAAGAAGAGATAGAAACTGAATTGAGTACAAAGAGGGAACATCCTCCTCCTCCACAAACTGAAACATCGACCAACACTCCAAAGGTAAGTCCTCACTTAATGAATTCCAGTTTTAAAACAATTCCACCCTTTCCTGTGAGTTCTTCTAGGTCAAAGAAAGAGGACAAAGAAAAAGAGATTTTAGAGGTCTTCAAGAAAGTGGAACTTAACATTCCTTTACTTGATGCTATCAAGCAAATTCCCAAGTATGCCAAATTTTTGAAAGAGTTGTGTACTACCAAGAGAGCTTTCAAATTGAAAGGTCATGAAATGGTAAGTATGGGTGAAGTTGTATCTGCTGTTGTTCAAAAGAATATGCCTTTGAAGCAAAAGGATCCAGGTGCGTTTACTATTCCATGTGTTATTGGTAATGCTAGTTTCAAAAGGGCCTTGTGCGATTTAGGTGCATCCATTAGTGTTATGCCCAAACATGTTTATGATTCTCGTAGTCTTGAGCCTTTGAATAAAACTAGCATTGTAATACAACTTGCGGATTGTAGTTTTGTTTACCCACTTGGTGTGATAGAAGATGTCCTAGTCAAGATTGATAGTTTGGTCTTTCCATGTGATTTTTATATTCTTGATATGGAACATTATTCTTGTGATTCATCAAACAACACTCCTATATTATTTGGGAGACCATTCTTGAAAAGTACCAATACAAAAATTGATTGTGGTAAGGATACTTTGTCTATGGAAGTAGGAGATGAAAAGATTGAATTTAATTTTCATGATGCAATGAAATATCCTTATAGCAATGTTTATTCTATCACATGCTATGACCAAGTTGATAAGTGTGTGCAGCAAGTTTTTGATTTTGATTATGAGGATGGATTAAGAGTAGCTTTGAGCTATGGCTATGATGTTACCGAGATAGAAGAGATGGAGAGGCACATATGTGTTCCCCAAAACATACATGATTCAGCATTGGATTTGCAAGCTTTGCAAATTGTTCCCAATGATGCAAGAGTCATTTACCCCATCACAGACAGTGAATGGGTGGCGCCTATCCTTTTGGTGCCCAAAAAACTTAGCAAAAAAATTGTCTACTTAAGGGAGGACTATTTTGTAAAATAGAGATTAGGGTTTCCTAGCATATAAAAAGAATGAGAGAAAGAGAAAGGGAGGCAGCCACCCAAGAGGAGAAAAACGCTCCCTACTCTAAGAAACCCTAAATCATGCATTCTTCCATCTTTTTGATTAGTTGTTCAATAAACATGCAAGGCTAAACTCATTTTCTTGGTTGCAAGGACACGGAAACCTTCGGATTTCAAGAACTGTGAGATCTATTTTACCTTTTCTTTTCAGTTTATATGATGAATATGTTTGTTCTCCTATGCTTATTTTTCCTATGATTGTTTATTTTAATTGCTAGAGCGGACTCTAAGTTATTATTATAGACAATTTATTGCTAAGTTTGATATCAAAACCGGAGTTATGGTATATGAACTTGTGAAGCAACTGAGTTTAATAATTGTAGCGGATCTACGTTATTAATCTTAGAGAGAACATTCAATCAAAGCAACATAAGCAGACAACTTAGTTGTTAAGATAATGAATTTATCTAGATCTTAAGGCTGCCATTGGATTAAATCATTAGTGCGGACAGTGTGATTATTTGTTGGTTAGGGTTAGTTATACGGCAGATCCGTTAATTAACCAACGTTAAGAAAAGATAAAAATTCAGAATATAAACTAGAATTTCATTTCAAGGATCAGTTCTGATTTTTATAGGTGGATGTGTGATTGTGACCAAGGTTTGTTCTCTTGATAATTTTCTGATTTTATTAAATTTTGTTTGATAGTTTTCTGTTTTATTTTTCTTTAGCCTATATAACATCCAACCCCCCCCCCAAATTGCATAACGTATAGCATAAAAATCTGGACTAAATCTTCCTCGTGGGATCGACCCCTTGCTTGCTCTATACTATCTTGTGTGTTGTGTTTGAAGCTAGGGTAATTAATTTGTGCGACCGCGACATCGCAACAATAGATGAATATCACAAAGAGATGAAAATAACAATGGATCAGGCCAATGTTGTTAAGGATAGAGAAGCCACAATGACTAGATTTCTTAATGGGTTGAATCGGGACATTACCAGTGTTGTTAAGCTACAAGACTATGTTGAGCTAGAGGACATGGTTCACTTGGCTACGAAGGTGGAAAGACAACTTGGGGAAGGGACATGTTTGGCCACCATTTAATTCAGGTTCTTCATCATCTTGAAAGATGAACCTAAGGAGAGAGGATATTGTCCAATCGAGGTCCTTTTTTCCTTTCAAAGCCGAACCACCAAAGGCTAAAAATTAATGTCCCTATATGTTAAATGTACTCCTAACCGTCTAGCCTATAGAAGCAACCCCGAGAAGACGAATGAGCTTCAAAGGCAAGTAGATGAGTTGACAATGAAGGGGTACATTCATGAGAGTATGAGTCCTTGTGCTGCACCAGTACTACTTGTGCCTAAAAAGGATGGAACATGGAGGATGTGTGTTGATTGTTGTGTCGTCAATAACATAACGGTAAAGTATCGACATCCTATTCCTAGGCTTGATGACATGCTAGAAGAGTTTTGAATGTGACATCGAGTGTGAAATATATTTTCCGTTGTTGATCTACATCATTTTCTTTGATTTGCATATTTAACGCACGCCTTATAACTAAGGCCTCCCCCTCAACAGGATATGCAATCTCCTCATCACTACAATCCACCAAAGGGGCATCTCTTCACTTTCAGATTTGTCACTTTTAGATTCAACCTCCCCATTGTCTCTTGTAAGCATAACTCTTCGGTTTGGACACTCAGATGCAATGTGCCCCTTCACTAAACACTTAAAGCATTTAATAACTCTATCACGAGTATGTTGAGATTCAGATTTACCTTTCCCATCTATATGAGTATCCTTTTTGGCCTTAGGTGGTTCGGCCTTTGTATAAGGCTTTGGTTAGACAACCCCCTCTCTCTTCAAATTCGGCCTCCTTGTTGAGGAAGATAAAGTCGAATTCGTATGAAAACATATACTGCCCCTTCTCTTTATTTGCCTCTCCACCTTCGTTGCCATATGGACCATGTCCTCCAATTCCATACAATGTTGTAATTCTACAACATTCGCATTGTCCATTTTCAACCCATTTAGAAATCTAGCCATAGTAGCTTCCCGATCCTCAATCATATTGGCCCGAATCATGGCGATCTCCATCTCCTTGAAATACTCATCCACAGACCTAGAACCTTGATTTTGTAATTTCAGATACAAATCTTTATAATAGTGGTTAGGCACAAATCGCCTTCTCATCAACACTTTCATCTCCTCTCACGATGCTACTGGCCTCTCTCCACTCCTTCTACTAATCATATATTGATCCCACCAAATCAGTGCATAATCCGTGAATTTGATGACTACCAATTTCACTTTCTTCGCCTCTGCATGGTTATGGCAATCAAAAATCCAATCCACCTTTTTCTCCCACTCCAAATATGCCTCAGGATCATTTTTACCTTGAAAAGAAGGTATTTTCAGTTTGATAGCATCCAAATCACCATCTAAATCAGCATGTCCCCCAACACTACGGAAATTTTCCCTTCGGCCGAAATGGCCCCTAATTCTATTCCCAAAATCCTGTCAGTTTCTAGGCAGCCAAAAACCTTCCCAATGGCCTATGGCCTCATCTTCAAAACCACCATCACCAATATCATCAACGGCCTCCTAAAAAATCCTCATAATCAGCCCACCTTGGCCTTTCGGCCTTATTGCCACTGTTTGATTTCGGTTCAGGCCCAACCTTTCTCATATCTTGGGTACATGTTCCAGCCATGTTACCATGTTTCTCCACTCTATCAGGTCTGTCACACATGTTCCCCATCACAAAATTCATCCTCTCCATCATCTGCGTCATAGCTTACATTTGGAACTTAAGCTCTCTCTCGAGATGGGGTGGTGTGTTGTTTTTTTTTTATTTGACGTGATAGTACCTATACAAATTGGTTAGTGGTAAAACAAATATCCTCACGTCGCTCGTGTTTCACTTAAACACTCTTAATATCCTCACACGCTCACTCCTCTTGTCTCACCTTCTTGTGGTTCTTGCAGAATTAAAACCAACACCAAATAGAACCAATCTTAGCAACGCAATCCAAATATGTATATATGACTCAAGAAGCAATAAAAACTAGAAAACAAGCAAAAATAAAATTGCGATGATAGTCTTGTGAGTAGCAAGCGAATATATCCGAAATACGAACGAACTAAAGACTCGAATAAAAACAAAAATGAAATATGCAAAAAATGATGAAAAACATGTTAGATATGTTGAAAATATACTGCAAGAAACAAAAACAAAAACAAAAAAAGTGAATTTCAAAAGTTGACGCAAAACAGACTTGTTTATGACGAGTTAAGTTTGAATTTGGAACCTAAAGAGAATGATATCCAATTGAGCTACAATCTTAGATATAGTGCCATATCAACCCAAACAGAAAGAATTTAATTTTTGAGTAATTTGGGATAAGGTTTGATATAATGACACAAAAACGTTATGAATCAGACCTTATTAGACTCGAAATTGAAAACCAAAGAAAACGATATCCAATTGAACCTAAACTTAATATGTAATGCAATTAGGGCCCCAGTAATAAGAGTATCAAATGTTAGCTAATTCCGAGTTGATTTAGTCTAATTGTCCCTTGTGTAGTTTTATATGGCAGAAACCAATAGACGTCTCTTTGAACGATTTTTTTTTTTTTTTTATGCTACTGATATATTTTGGACTTTTGGACAGTAACCAAACAAAATAACAATTTTTTTTTTATATGCTGCAAAATCAAGAAGAAGAAGAAATTGGACACTAAGGAATGTTTGCGAAAACAACAAGAAACGAAAATTTTAGAAGGATATAACCTGATTAATGGAGCCAAACTCTGATACCAAATGATGCGAACCTCATGATCACATGGTCACGTAACCTAAACGCAAAGACACCAATTCCTAGAAAGCATTAAATAGTCCTCCCCTCTTTAGGAATAAGATATGGCCAATTTCCTTACTTAATTAGGAGAATAAATTGTTGACTTTTTATCCTTGTAGCATTAGGAAAAAAACTAGCCTAACAAGACTGGTATTGGGCCGGACATGTCAACCCCTTGTTCCACACTAATTGGGCTCTTCTTGAACCTGAACTAGATGAATTAAAGGTTGTCCTTCATGCTCCTTAAATGTCCCAAGCCCCTCTAGGTCCATTTTGCTCCATATGTTCTCAACAAGCCGTAGCTTGGTGATTGGCCCAATTAGCACATCCAATGGGTCGTTGGCATGAGTACACTTGGTGTTGGGCTGATTCGCATCAAAACCTCGACCCAAACAAGGTTGGATTGGGCCCCTCTTGTAAATGGAAATGTACTTAGGCCTCCTCTTTATACTTCAATAGATCTTTTAAATTTGACTTGGTCAAAACCTTCAAAATCAATGCATTCAATCCCTCTTTCAATGCCTTTGTTTTGGACCAAGTCAATGGCCCATGTAGAACATGTAATGGGTCTTTGCTGGTGTTTCTAGGCTGGTTCACATCATCCCCTCACTCCTCGAAAGGATGCACCCTTGAATCAAAACTTGTGTTAAACAATGTAAGAACAACAACATTAAAGGTATCACTAACACAATACTCACTTGAAAGATCAATTTCGTATGCGTTGTTATTGATTCTCTTTAAAACCCAAAATGGACCGTCACCACGAGGCTGTAATTTTGATTTCCTTTGGTTAGGAAATCATTCCTTATGCATGTGCACCCAAACCCAATCACCGGGTTGGAAAACAACCTGTTTACGTCCTTTATTTGCTTTAGAAGTGTAAAATATGTTCTTTTTCTCTATTTGCAGTCAAACTCCCTTATGGAGTTGTCTCACCATCTTTGCCTTCTTTTTACCATCTAAACGTACCCTTTCTTCAAAAGGTAAAGGAATTAAGTCCATAGGAGTTAGTGGATTAAAACCATAAATAATTTTAAAAGGAGAAAAGTCAGTAGTCGAACACCTTCTATATTATAAGCAAACTCAACAAAGGGCATTTTCTTCCCAACTTTTCAAATTCTTTTGAATTTCAACATGTAAAATTTGGGATAATGTTCTATTCCCTAACTCAATTTGTCCATCTGTTTAAGGATGGCATGTTGTCGAAAATAAGAGTTTAGTTCCCAACTTTTCTCATAAATTCTTCCAAAAATAGCTAAGGAACTTAACATCACGATCTGACACTATACTCCTAGGAATGCCATGCAAACATACAATCTCCCTAAAGAACAAGTCTGCGATATAAGACGCATCATCTGTTTTATGGCATGCAATGAAAAGCTATCAACCATAACAAAAATAGGTTCTCTACCTTTCTTTGACCTAGGTAAACCTAAAACAAAGTCCATAGAGATCTCTAATCAAGGTTCAGTAGGCACAGGTAATGGTGTATAGAGTCCATGTGGTTGTACTTGAGAATTTTCCTTTCTACAAGCAATCTACTATTTACAAATTCACAAATTTGTTGCACAACCCTTTACATCTTTGGCCAATAGAAATGCTCATGCAATACATCCAAGGTTTTCGCAACCCCAAAGTGACCCATTAAACTACCTCTGTGTGCTTCACGAACAAGTAATTCACACAAAGAACTAGCAGGAACACACAATCTATTCTCTTTGGACAAATAAATAATCATCCATCAAATAAAACATACCAAAAGCTGAATGTCCACATGCATTATAAATATCGGCAAAGTCAGAATCATTATCATACAATTCCTACACATATTTAAAGCCTAGCAATCTTGGTATTCATGGTGTGTAAAAGATCATACCTATGTGAAAATGCATTAGCTACTATGTTTTTTTTTTTTCCTTGCTTATACTTGATTACGTATGGAAAAGTTTCAATGAATTCAACACATTTTGCATGTCTCCTATTCAACTTATGTTGTCCTTTCAGATGTTTCAAGGACTCATGATCCGAATGGATTACGAACTTTTTTTGCTATAAATAATGCTATCATGTCTCAAGTGCTCTTACCAATGCGTAGAGTTCTTTGTTATAAGTAAGATAGTCCAAGGTCGTTCCACTTAACTTCTCACTGAAATACGCAATAGGTCTTCGATCCTGAAGCAAAACAACACCTATTCCCATTCCAAACGCATAACATTCTATTTCAAATGCTTTCATAAAGTCAGGTAAAGCCAAAACAGGTGCAGAATTATGTGTGCCTATTTGTTTTTTACGTGAATTGCTTGTAAGGGAAGCACATGGGGGAGGTTTAATGGGGCATTTTGGAATTACTAAAACTTTAGAGGTTCTGCATGAGCACTTTTATTGGCCTAATATGAAAAGAGATGTGCAAAGAATATCTTATAGGTGCATAACATGTAGACAAGCTAAGTCTAGGGCAATGCCTTATGGACTATACACACCTTTTCCTGTTCCTAAGGAACCTTAGGTTCATATTTCTATGTATTTCATTTTGGGTCTACCTAGGTCTAGGAAAGGGAGATATTCTTTATTTGTTGTTGTTGATAGATTTTCTAAGATGACACATTTTATTGCTTTCCATAAATCTGATGATACAACAAATATAGCTGACCTATTCTTTAGAGAGGCCATTCAGCTACATGGTCTTCTGAGAAGCATTATATCCAATCAAGACATTAAGTTTTTGAGTTACTTTTGGAAGGTTTTATGGGGTAAGTTAGGAACTAAACTTTTATATTCTACTACTTGTTATCCATAAACAGATGGCCAAACTAAAGTTGTTAATCGGACTTGATTCAATTGTTAAGGGTTATCATTCAAAAGAATCTTAAAAATTAGGATTGTTTGCCATTCATTGAATTTGCATATAATCGTAGTGTGCATTCTACTACTGATTATTCACCATTTGAGATTGTGTATGGTTTTAACCCTTTGACACCATTACATTTTATTCATTTACCTGTTGATGAAAGGGTTAGTCTTGATGGTAATAAAAAAGCACAGGTGGTGAAAGATCTCCATGTAAAGATTCGACAACAAATCAAAAAGAAGAATGAACAATATGCAAACAAAGCCAATAGGGGATGAAAATTGGTGAGATTTGAACCAGGTGATTGGTTTTGGGTGCATATAAGGAAGGAAAGGTTTCCTGAACAAAAAGATCAAAGTTGATGCCTCGAGGAGATGGTCCTTATCAGATCATAGAAAGGATTAATGATAATACCTACAAAGTGGATCTACTAGGTGATTATGGTGTTAGTGCTACATTCAATGTTTCTAATCTTTCTTTGTTTGATGTAGGTGATGATTCAAGGTCGAATTATTTTGAGGAAAGAGGGGATGATGTGATCCAACCATCAAAGGATCCTTTGGAGGTTCCAGTTGGTCTAGTTACTAGGCTTAGGGCTAAGAAGTTCAAAGAAGCTTTCAATAAACTTCTTCAAGATACATTGGCTAAGGTGGACTTCAAAAGGACTTGTAATAATAAAGAGCAAGCCTTGATTAACCTGATTTATGTTCAAGAGGGGCTTGTTGGTGGAACCAAGACCATTACACAAGGATTGGGAGAAGAAGACTAGTTTCGGATAGTTTTACCTTTCATTACTCTTTGGGTCATAATTAAATCTACAGATATAATTTTGATGTGATTCTAGTTGGGCTGGAAACTAGACTTTCATACCTTTCCAGAAATATATGGCATACATTCTAATTCATTAAGATGAGAGAGAACCATCCATTTTAAGTTTGGCTTTTGTTGCTATCAAACAGAATGCGGAAACAACGAATTTGTCTTATTTAATTAGTTAGGCTATCAAACTTTATTTATTCTGAAAGGAGACATTTTATTTGGGTCTTAGACTTGTTTATTTTGTTTATTTTAATTAGTTTGGGCTAGTTTTAGCTTGGGTTGATTATTATTTAAATTGGGCTTATGTGAGACCCATTAGGGATACTAGGGTTTTGGCTTGGAGTTTAAATACTCTTTAGAAATAATTTTAGAGTGGACTTTTGATGATTTTTTTGGCATTGTAGCCGACTTTTGGTTGCTCAATCTTGGTTCTTGATTAAACTTTCAACTCTTCAAAGAATTTATCATTCTTTGTTGTGAATTTATACTCCTTTTGATCGTCTTCAAGTGTAGGCGTTCTGATCGAGTTGGTTTATAGCTTGTTGCCTTGGATCTTCAATTGTGATAAGCTCATTCAAATCTCAACAAACTTCGATTAGATTGATCTTGGGGTCATGAATTCCATTAAATTCTACTAGGGTTCGCATCACGATATGTGCTATGTTGTGTGTCATACCAAAAAAAAAATTAATGTAAAAAATGATGTTTAAGTGCTCCTAACATGTTTTAAAAAAAATAAAGAAATTTCGTGACTCGGGTCATAACTTTGATTGGGTTCAATAAGTTTATTTCATTTAATTTTATGATAAAAAAAGAGACAATAATAATGAATCGAATAAAAAAGAAAAAGTTATCATAATCACACGCACAAAAAGAATGTCTACTTAAAGGGAAAAAATATATTATGAAGCTCAATTCCTAAACAACCCAACGTTGAAGGGTGAAGTTAAAAAAATAACAAAAAATAATTCGAGTCAACCTGAGTTAGCATGCCAAATCCGCGACAAAGGTCGTGAGATTAGGATAATCTCATAGAAAGCAAATTGAAAAAAATTATGATGCCAAATTCCTAACTATCAAAATGTAGAAGGATGAAATAAAAAAAAATAATTAACAAAAATGATCTTAAAATAATAAAACACTAGCAAAGCCAGGTAATATCACCAAACCTACAGGTTTTCATCATACAAACAAGATAACCTAATAGAAGGCAAAGAAATTATGAAGTTTTATTCTCAAACCAACTCAATATTGAAGGACAAAATTGAAAAAATATTCAATCTTAAATAAATGACCAAAAACAATACCCAAGTGAACCTGGGCTAACTAGCCAAATCAACGACTAAGTCATGAGACCGAGATAACCCAATAGAAAAGAAAACGAAGAAAATCATGAAATCTAATTTTCAATAAACACAATGTTGAAAGATGAGTTTGAAAGAAAAAATCAGTGTAAACAAATACCTAAAAAACCTGATGTCATATAGGTTAACCTTTCAAACCTGTGACCCATGATCAACCCATAAAAAAAATCACCAAGTCTTATTCTTATCCAACCCAATATCAAATGATGGAATTAAAAAAATCAATTTTAAAAATGAATCCAAAGAAAAAAAAATAGGAATCAAAAGAATGATAACCAAATTTGACATATAAAACGAGAGGACACCTTTCAATCTTGGCTTGACCTTTACAAATCTTGAGAAAATGAGAGACTAAAAAGGGAGGAGGGAGAACAAATGCCATCAAAGCCTCACCATCAGTCCACTACCAACAAATGTTGTCACCTTACTTGAAAGTCGTTATTGCATCACTCGCAACACCATTAAGAAAGCAAGCATTTAGCTGCTAGAGAACATCACACGCGCAGTTAGAATGTGATGGTTTCCTCAACGTGTTGGCACGTGTGATACACGTGCCAACAAAGTTGCCTTGCCTATTCATAGGAAAAAAAAAACAATATATAATGCTTAATTGTTTTACATCAATAGATTTTTATTTCATTTTGCTAAATCGAGCATTAATCTAGCCCCAGGATTTTTCATTGATATTGTGAGATCCCAATATATAAGCAACTAAAACAAAAATACTAAGTCAAATACCAAATAAAGGTAATGTGAATGGATCAAATTAAAAAAAAAAAGTTGAGTGATCAAAAAAAAATAAGAACATGAATTCTTTGTCTGCTTGTGAAAAATAAGTCCCTGATGTTAGCAAAAAAAAAAAAGGGACTAAAAATTGTTTAAGCTTTAAATGTGGTTCCTGAAGGTGTCAATATTTAAAATTAGTCAAATTAAATTTTAATTTTTCAAAATGAGCATTAACCGAGCGACGAAATATTTTCCCCGACACTACAAGATCCTTATACATAAACATAGAATTATTTTTTATAAAGAACTATAGGTGTTAAAAAAAATAGCTCATCTGTAATATTTGCATTATGGGACCCGACCCATCCTGAAAAAATCAGATAATGTGGATATTACAGATGATAGTTGGTCAAAACACCTAATAAATGGATATCAGTGATCGGGTGCGGGTTGAGATTTTTTAAACCTGCTTAACCCGACTAAACTTGTATAACCCAATATAAACAACTTAGTCCTTGTTATAAATAATATTTTCTTCTCTCTCTTTATTTTTTTTCTTTCTCATCTTCACACTCATAGCTGCCTCTCAATTCTCTCAACATTTTCCCCTTCAATTCTCTCCTTCAAACTTCATATACTTAATTAATTATCATTTATTTTGTTTTTTTTTAATCAAAATGTATAAATAAATATCAGATCAAAAATATACAAGGCTGGAGAACCAACACATTTATTTTGTTTCTTCCCTGTATGACTAATGCTCTTGGCAAGAAATGCCTTTGAAGTATCTTTTGAAGTTTGATTTGATAATGTGATAATACATTTTGCAATTCTAATTTTTTCTATTTGGTAACTAAGATACCATAAGAAAACAAATAAAAATTTCAAGAATCCAGATTGAATTATTTTTTTTTTAGTCAAATTACAAACCCAAATGCACTTTATAGTTTCCCTACTAGTTTGTCTTCATATTATATTGCACCTTTGTTATTTGATAAAATGCTTGATTGCTATTTTTGTTTTATTTTATGCATAGTTTTAAAACCCGACCCGGTGGTCGACTTCGTACAATGATCAGGTCACGAGTCGAATAGGTTGACTCGGGTCAACAAAAAAAAGAATATTTCCCGTGAAATTTTCATTAATGGTTAGAGTGTGATTTACTTTTCTAGATAGTTCTTTTACCAAACATGAAACTTGGAACATAAATATACACTCTCACGCCCATGCCTCCCTCATATCCTAGTCTTTAAAATCTCACACATCATCCCCACCTCACTACACTGAGAATTTCTCCCTACGTTGAAAAGCTGCAGAAGTTGTCTTGAATCACAAGAAAATCTATTACACTTGTTTGATGCAAAGCTCGTGATCACATGGTCACGCAACCCACACGCAAAGACACTAATTGTCGGAAAACCAAGTAAATCAGGTTTGATAAGAGTGTGACACAAAGATAACTTGTACCTAGGCACCAACACTATTGGAATTGGAGACCCCCACTCAATAAATATTGATTCACGAATGAGAAGTATAAGGATGATGCCATGAAGACAGACTAACGTGAACCTCGTGATCACGTGATCACACAACCCATAATC
This sequence comes from Populus alba, assembly GCF_005239225.2. Lineage (NCBI taxonomy): Eukaryota > Viridiplantae > Streptophyta > Magnoliopsida > Malpighiales > Salicaceae > Populus > Populus alba. The sequence continues at coordinate 8,790,046 of NC_133290.1, read as the reverse complement.
AAAATTGAGATTTGATCCAGGAAAGCCGAAATAGATCAGATATGAGTGTGACACAATGGAAACCTACCCCAAGTCACCAACACTATTGGAATGAGTAGAATGATGCCACGAAGCTAGTTAATCTTCGATATGTCAAATTCAGTTCGTTCAAGAACTGAAAAAATACACAAATCACTCTCACACGTTAAAACTAAAAATCCAAAAGTAATAATCATCAAAGCTGCTGAAATTTAGGTTACATATGTTTAAATAGTTCTTAAAAGTAACCCTAATGGATCTACCTTTATGGGCTGAACTGACCCCTATAAAAACTAACCCAAAAACCCTAAGCTAAAAGGCCCATAAATTATAAATAATAATAATAATAATAATAATAATAATAACAACAATAACAACAACAATGATGATGGTGGTGGTGGTGGTGGTGAGGATGAGTTAAAGAGGACTTTGAGATGTAAGATAAATGTGAAGATTAAACAATGATAAAAAAAAATGTCAAGGTTAGAGGATCCACTAATAGTATTAGAGATAAGTAACGTATAAACTCTTTATAAATTATCAACATGATCATATTAATCATCTTATTTACGTAACACCATACTTATAAATTTTATCAGGTATTCATGATGCTAACTTATGTTGACAACAATTCAACTTCCTCTCATAACAATGATGTCGGCCGAAGACTATGAAGGATCAAGTATTTGATCTACCAAGTGTTATACAACATAAGTCTAGATTAATCATTTAACAAGCAGGGTATTAAGAATTAATAAGATAAAAATAATAAGACATGTTAATAGCAAGTTGTTTAGGATATAAGTATTAAAGTTCATATTGAGTTCATATTATACTTATCCTAGCACCATTAATGAAACCTTTTTACCTTGACATAATTAACTTACCTAGACATTATGAAGAAGAAAAACATAAATAAACAATATAAGAACATAAACATGATATAAGTTAACTAAGTATAGTAAAAGAAATGAAAAGCATGAACAAGAGATTAATGAAACCAAAACTTAAGCATTACAAAAATATAAAGAGAGAGAGCAGGAACATGATCTTAATCTAAAAACTAAGATGCCTAAATAAATGGCAAATGCCTCCTTTTATAGGCTAAAATTTGGAACTATTCATTTGGTAATTGATTATTAATGTAGTGGCCAACTATTGATTTAGTGGACTTGGTGGACAGCAGCACTCAAGCATTTTAACTGGATGAAATGACATTGATGCAATCAGAATTTGGCAAATATTTTCTCATGAAAGTTGTTGAAAATTGTCTTTTCCTTCCACCCATCAAATTTCACGTCATTTGGCCTTCTAGAACTCTAGATATGTGTAAACTTCTTAGCAGTGTTTGGGCTGGATTGCAGGACAGATTCTGACTTCTCTTTTATGGCCAAACTTTGAATTTGAAAATGGCAGATTTGGGTCTTTCCCTATTCATGAAAGTTGTAGGCCTATTTCTTATCTTTCCATCCATATAAACCAAACTAAAATCCTAGATCTATAGCTCTAGATATGACCCAATGATTGAACAGTGTTCGAATTTGAATTGAATCGTCATCTCCTTCCTAAGCTTAGCCTTTTCTTTGTCCTTTCACTTCCAATAGTTAATCACAACAATCAATTAAAGGTATCTTATATTATCATACTTGTTATTATAAAACATGCTCTAGTTAAGGAGTTATTGCTACTTCAAATGCAAAATGATGATATAATACCATGATAAAAATACACTTTTAAGTACTAATCAATCAGACAAATATTTATTTCTCATTCCGTGTAGATTTATTTTGGGGTTTCACATTATGTCTTTATTTATACTGACTCTAGACTGAAATAAACCCTAATGAACACCTTATGTGGACTTATATGAGGCCTACTTACAATTAAACCTAAATAATATAAATAAAACCCTAAACTAAGAAGAAAATAAAGATAACAATTATAAATCCGAATTTAATATCCTAAATATGATAGGATTGGATTTGTTGCTCTATAAAAGTCCCATATAAGCTAGGAGAAATCTGTTTTGGAAAATTTATGTTGTCATCCCCTTTAGGTCCTTGATTAGCTTGGATTTCCTTGTTTAACTCGGACAAATAAGAAAAAAAAATTTATCCTTTGTTGCTAATTTAATTACTTTCCTTCCTAGGCTAGGAAAAGCATTAAATAATCCTTCCCTTTTTAGGAATCAAATCTACCAAAACTTCCTTGATTGTTTAGGAGAATAAATTGCTGACTATATATCCTTGTATCATTAGAAAAAACAAGCCTAACAAAGCTGGTATGGAGTTGGACAAATCAGCCTCTTGTTCCACACGAATTGGGCTCTTCTTGGACCTAGATTAAATGAATTAGAGGTTGTCCTTCATGCTCCTTAGATGTCTCAAATTTCTCAATTATACTAACTAATCTCAAAAATTCAACATAATTAATGTAATTTATTGATGCAAGTTCGGGTAACCAAAGTGGAAGCACTCAAGTCCAAGGTAAGCAGAAGGCCATAATAACCGACAAGGATCAAGCTAATTCAAGTAAAGGGATATATTCTATGGAGGCTACAATTCTAGTGGTACATGTTGGCAGGAAGGGGGAAGTTACAACCAATAATTGAAGATCATCTTATACTTCCAAGTGGTAGAAGAAGTTAATATAATTGTCATTATTCTTATCTTAGTTGGTAGTTATCTAGTAAATAATTGTAATATGTATTTCTATTTAATGTAGCATGTATGTCTGAGTTAGGCGGATTTGTAATGAAAAGTTCTTTGATTTGATGTGATTCCAAAGTACGAGTGATTATCTTGAGTGGTGTGAGACTACTTGTTCTTAATTCTTTGTAATCTTTATATTTTCTTCTATTCAATATCAGACTGCTTCCCTTTGTAATTCTTTTTTTCTGCTTTCTTTTATGTCGAATCCCAGATTTAATAAATTTAGTTATCCTTGATATCACTTGGCATTAATTAGTATCGGATCAAGTTTTGATTTCTGTTCTTCCATGCCTGGAACCCGTAGTGGCAATTCATATGATCCCAATCAAGGATTACGGGAACCTGGCCCTTCCCAATCTCATTTAAACCCCCCTCAACAAACACCTCCACACACTAGTCCCTTACAACAAACATCCCCACAGAACCCGTTGAACCCTCCTCAACCAACACCTCCTTCACAAAATATTCCCCAGCAACAAACATCTCCATAGAACCCCCCCCTCATCCAACACCTTTACAAAATGAGTCTACTTCCTTGTTACACCAATTGCAACATCAAATGGAGTTGGTTACTAGTACCTCAGGAGTTATTGTTAGACATCTAGAGCATATTGAAGAAAAGAGTAATAATGTTGATCATAGAAGGGGCAAAGTTAATCAAGGAGGCAATGTAGCAATAAATGTTGAGGAAGTAGGAGAACATTTAGGCGACTTGACATGACCAAAGAGTTGATGTCTTCTCCCAAGTGTAAGAGTGTCGAAGTAATAAAAAACCCGGCAAGACCAGGGTTAAACCACAGGGAGGTTAACTATATAAATTATAAATAATAATAGTAATAATAGTAATAGTAACAACAACAACAATAAGTTGAAGAGAGCTTTGAGATGTAAGATTAATGTGAGGATTAAACAATGATAAAAACAAATGTCAAGGTTAGAGGATCCACTAATGGTAATTCAAACAAGTATAGTATAAACTCTTATTACTCAACTGGAAACCACACACAAAGGAGATTCCAATCGGATTATAAATTGTTAACATAATTACATTAGTTATCTTATTCGAATAATGCTGATACTTCTAAATGTTGTCAGGTATTCATGATTATAACTTATGTTAACAACAAATCAAGTTCCTTTCATAGCATAGGTGTCGATTATACCATACAGTTGGGCTATTAAAATGCCAAGTATTTGTTGTACCAAGGGTTATACAACATAAATCTAGATTAACCATTTAATAAGCAAAGTATTAAAAGTGAACAAGATAACAAATATAAAACATGTTAGTATCAAACATTATAGTCCATCTTGAGTTTATACTATACTTATTCTTACACCATTAGTGTAATCTTTTCAACTTAACATAATAAATTTAGCTAAATATAATGAAAGAGAGAAACATAAATAAACAAGATAAGAACATAATTATATAAGTATAGTAAAGGAAATGAAAAGCATAAACAAGACATTCATATAACATAAAATAAAACTTGAACATTACAAAATACAAAGAAAGAGAGCAAAAGCAAGATCTTGATATGAACACCAAGATGCCTAAATACATGGCAAATGCCTCCTTTTATAGGCCAAAATTTGGAACTATTGATTTGATGACTAATTGTTGAGTGGGTGGCCACATCTTGACTTGGTGACAATCCTTATCTTCTTGTCTGAACAAAACATCATTGATAATGTTGGAATTCGAATAGACTTAAATCATGAAAGTTCTAAGAAATTGTCTTATCTTTCCAACCAAAAAAGAATCAATACATTTGGACTTCTAGAACTCGAGATATGGGTTGAACACTAAACATTATCTAGGTTGCAGGACAGATTTCAACTTCTCCATTGTTGCTAAGATTTGGACTTCCAAACAGTAGAATTGAGTCTTGCACTCCCATGAATGTTTTAGGCCTATGTCTTAGCTTTCCATCCATATAGAACAGACCTAAATCCAAGTTCTACAGCTCTAGTTATAATCCAATGACTAAACAGTGTTCCAGTTTGGACCGAACCAGCATCACTTTTCTAAGCTTCACCCTCTCTTTATCTTCTCAATTTCAGTAGTTGAATTCATCAATCAATCATTTGATTTATGTGATAGGCCTGCATTTAAGATGAACATTTACCATAAATTAAGGTATCTTACAAGGTTGTCAAAAATGCTTTTTTGACACGACACGGAACATACAATTTAAACTCGACTCGTAAAATCGAATCGTAAAATCGGAAGTAAAAATTTTTACCTAAAAATCGTAAAATCGAAAGTAAAATATTTTAACTAAAATCGTAAAATCGCAAGTAAAATATTTTAAACAATACAAATATCCAAACATATTAAATTACATAATTCAAATAAAACTAAATTAAACAATACAAATATCCAAACATCTTAAAATACATAATTCAAATAAAAATTCATACATGTCCATAGTTCATGGAAAATATTAAATAAAAATATATCAGCTTAATTTAGGACTCACATGCAATGCAAATAACCCAAAATAGATCTGAAGTTCATGGTTAAAATCAGACAGATCATCCAATCCCAAATTTCACAATTAAGCATAAATAGCCACCTAGTACGAGGTTCCACACAATTCAGAATTTTGCAGGCATCTGCAACAGTTTGATAGCCTAACAATTGACTACATTCACAAGGTTTTCAATACGAGAAATCCCAACTAGAGAAACAAGTAAATGATGCAAATACCATATCACAGAAATCCAAGATAACAGTGGCAATAGACTTTTTACATAGAATTAGAGTAATGATCAAGCCACGAGTTCACCAGCTACTGCTGGTGCTTGCAAGGATAGGTTCCTATTTCTTTGTGGAATGCATTGACAACAAGGTTTTGGTGCAGGATCAGTTTTCCCCTTTCTCTAGTGCATAATAATCAATCTTTCCTTCAACCCCTGGGAGGCATCATTGCCTGCCATCCCTGCACTGTCAAGTGCACATACAACAACCATCCATGATCCAACTATCATGTCTGCTCATACAGTGATCATTTTCTTTTTTGCTGGCAGCAGACTCTTCATCCCAGCAAAGAATTCCAGTTTCTCATCCCTTTAGGCTATCGAAAATCGCAAATGAGAGAAATAATTAACTAGTAGGGAAATACTTGGATGATCTCTTTTAAACTCTCTTACAGAAAACCTATATTCACAATTGAACAAGGGCAGATTTCAACCCAATGCTGCCCCAAACTAACCCAACATCATATGCAGCTTCACCATAAAAATAAACTCAAAGCTAGGTGAAGAAAAAGACTTCCCAGTTTACTCATTGTCAACAACGTATCCAGATCAAAAGATGATCCTAAAGCCAAATGTGAACACAAACAAACAGCTCTAATTTCATAAGCCTTTTATATCATTAAAGTGAAAATTAAAGGTGTTGCAAGGCACATAAATGTAAAAAAACCAGAATAAAAGTCAAAGAAAGGAATATAGTGGACAAAGATGTAAGATGGTACACAGAAAAAAAAACCCCTACTCAAACCTCTAAACTTACAGCATCAAACCAAAGAAAACAGGACATGGATTTTACGCTATAACTCTTCTAACATGCAAGCCAATGTGTGCATCAAAAAAAGAAGAAATTCACAAGGCAAAATTAACAGATTATATACTGATTCACGAGGAAAAAATGGAGACCCAAATTATATAATCACATATTACTTGCAGCAAAATACATTCACTGATTCACAGGTTCCAGAACCGATTGTAGAATGCCTAAAAGATGAACATAGATTCACAGCAAAAAACAAAGCTTGGGTTCCCAATTCTTACCTTCGTCTAGCCAAGAACGCTCTGGAGTCAGGGACGGTGTGACCGTGTGAGACAGGGACGACGAAGTCGCGAGAGAGACAGGGACGAAGACGAAGTCGCGAGACAGGGAGTCAGGGACGAGGTCGGGGACTCGGGTGGGAATTGGGAATTTAGGGAAGAAAAGAGATTAGTGCCCTGACCCTAAGTCAATATTTGTGCATTTCTAATTTTCCAATTTTCATTCGATTAGTCGCTAAGGCTGACCGTGACTTTTTTCTAAACTCGGGAAAACGTTATGTTTTTAACGTTTTTTACGAGTCAACCGATTTTTCTGCGAGTTTGACCGAGTCAACCCGATTTTGCTGGTTTTCGAGTTTTAACCCCGATTCTACAGACGATTTTACGAGTTAAAACGCATTTTTAACAACCATGGTATCTTATAGTATCAGACTTGTTATTATAAAACATGCTTTAGTTAAGGAGTTGTTAATACTTCAAGTGCAAAATGATGATATAAAACCTTGATAAAAATGCACTTTTAAGTACTAATCACGACTATAAAAACAAAGATGGCAGGGTCTTTGATGAAATTTCTAAAGGAATGAAAGTATATGTGTCTGATTTCATTAGAAGGCAAGATCCTAATGTTTTTCAAGATTGGTTGGTATCTTTAAAAGACTATTTTGAATGGTTTTCAGTACCTAAAAATAGAAAGGTCAAATTTGTTAAATTGAAATTAAAAGGGGTTGCTCGTGCATGGTGGGGAAATCTAGAAGAAAAACTTAGTCGGACATACCAACCTCCTATTCAAGATTGGGTAGAGATGAAGGCTCATCTGGAAGCTAAATATCTTCTAGCCAATTATGAACAATTGGTATATAAAGATATGCTTCATTGGATGCAGGGTATACATATGACAATATACTAATATACTGAAAAATTCCACGATTTATCTATACGAAGTCAAGTCATGGAAACCAATCAACAAACCTTTGCCAGGTATTTGAGAGGACTGCGTAGTGATATCAAAAGAGATATGTTTACTACCAAATTATTTTTTATAGATGAGGCATACCAATTGGCTCTACTGTTGGAGAAACAACAAACAGTCGCTCAAAGCAATTTGGCAAGAGAGTATAGGGGCACTTCCAAACCAACATCCTTACAGAACAATGATCAAGGAATCATGAATGCTGACAAGAATACACTTCCATATGGAGATTAGAGGAAGACCAATACCACTGTAGTGGGACCACAATGCTACAAATACAAGGGCTATGGACATTTTGCAGCAGTGTGTCCTACAAAAGAAAGAAAGGTGATGATTGCTTCTGAAATGAATTCTAAAACAATTCTTGAGTCCTCAACTGGAGGTCAAGAAATTAGGGAAGCAGAAATTGACGAGTTTGAAGAAGAAAGATTGCAAGCTTCTGAACTGCCTTTGTATGTAGTACACCGAATGTTATCCAATCGGGTGACCCTTACAGCACACTTAGAGGAGGAATGAAGGAGGACAAATATATTTCATACCAAGGTAGCATGCAAGGGCAAGGCACTGAATGTGATTCTTGACAACGAAAGTGGCCTTAATGTAATTTCCACTGAAGTTATGGAGAAATTAGACCTATATAAAGAAAAACATCCTAGTCCATACAATGTTAGTTGGATCCATGATAAACATCTTGTTAAGGTCCAAAATCACTACCAATTGTCATTGACACGACCAAAAGATTGATGTCTTCTTCCAAGTGCAGGAGTGTCGAAGTAATAAATAATCCGGCAAGACCGGGGTCGAACCATAGGGAGGTTAACTATATAAATTATAAATAACAACAACACAACAACAATTATAATAATAATTAGAAGTAGTAGTAGTAGTAGTAGTAGTAGTAGTAGTAGTAGTAGTAATAAAGAGGACTTTGAGATGTAAGATTAATGTAAGGATTAAACAATAATAAAAACAAATGTCAAGGTTAGAGGATCCACTAATGGTACTTCAAACAAGTATAGTATAAACTCTTATTACTCAACTAGAAACCACACACAAAGGAGATTCCAATCGGATTATAAATTGTTAACATAATTACATTAGTTATCTTATTCGAATAATGCTGATACTTCTAAATGTTGTCAGGTATTCATGATGATAGCTTATGTTAACAACAAATCAAGTTTCTTTCATAGCACAGGTGTAGGTTATACCATACGGTTGGGCTATGAAAGTGTCAATCATTTGTTATACCAAGGGTTGTTCAACATAAATCTAGATTAACCATTTAACAAGCAAGGTATTAAGAGTGAGCAAGATAATAAGTATAAAACATGTTAGTATCAAGCATTAAAGTCCATGTTGAGTTTATATTATACTTATTCTTACACCATTAGTGTAACATTTTCACCTTGACATAATAGATTTAGCTAAACATAATGAAAGAAAAAAATATAAATAAACAAGATAAGAACATAATTATATAACTAAAGGAAGGAAAATGAAAGGCATAAACAAGAGATTAATGTAACATAAAATAAAACTTAAACATTACAAAATACAAAGAAAGAGAGCAAGAGCATGATCTTAATCTGAAAACCAAGATGTCTAAATGCATGGCAAATGCCTCCTTTTATAGGCCAAATTTTGGAACTATTGATTTGATGAATAATTATTGAGTGGGTGGCCACATCTTGACTTGGTAACAATCCTTATCTTCTTGTCTGAACAAAACATCATTGCTAACGTCAGAATTGGAACCACCTTTACCCATGAAAGTTCTAGGAAATTGTCTCAACTTTCCAAGGAAAAAAATTGAGGTCTTTAGGATTTCTAGAACTCAAGATATGGGCTGAACACTAAATAGTGTCCGGGCTGCAGGACAGATTCGGACTTCTCCATTATTGCTATAATTTGGACTTGAAAACGGCCTTTTTAAATCTTAGACTCCACATGAAAGTTGTAGGCCTATGTCTTACCGAATGTGTCCAAAACTTTGAGGTTATTTGAACATCTAGAACTCAAGATATGACCCAATTACCAAACAATGTTCCAGTTTGGACTGCACCAACATCTATTTTCTAAGCTTCACCCTCTCTTTATCTTCATAATTTCAGTAGTTGAATTCATCAATCAATCCTTTGATTTATATGATAGGCCTGCATTTAAGATGAACATTTACCATATATTAAAGTATCTTATAGTATCAGACTTGTTATTATAAAACATGCTTTAGTTAAGGAGTTATTGATACTTCAAGTGCAAAATGATGATATAAAACCTTGATAAACATGCACTTTTAAGTACTAATCAGTCATTTTCTTTGGGAGATCATTTTCAAGATGAAGTCTAGTGTGATATACTTTCCATGACAGTATGTCATGTGCTTCTAGGCTAACCATGCAATAGAAGGGTGAGTTATAATGGGTTTAACAACACTTATTCGTTGATATTCAAGAATAAGAAGTTGATTTTGGAACCACTCCCTATCATGGAATTCCCACAGAAGTCAGCAATGATTCTATCCCCTCAAAAACTTTAAAGAGCCCTTCTTGATAGTTAGGTTGTGTTTATACTAGTTGGCGGGACAGTAGATGAAGGACTAAAAACCAGAAAGAAATGCTTACCAACAACTCTTCAACATCTTTTGCAACAATTTAAAGATATTTTTCTTGAAGAGCTCCTTTCACAATTACCTCCTTTATGTGATGTTCAACATGCTATCGATCTAGTACCAGGTTCCTCTTTGCCAAACCTGCCACATTATCGTAGGAGTCCAACAGAACATAAGGAGTTGCAGCGTCAAGTGTAGGAATTAGAGAGTAAGGGTTTTATTAGGGAAAGCCTCGGTCCTTGTGTTGTTCCAGCCCTTCTCATTCCAAAAAAAAATGGTAGCTGGAGGATGTGTATTGATAGCAGAGTAGTGAACAAGATAACTGTTAAGTATTGCTTTCCAATCCCACGATTGGATGATATGTTGGATCAATTGGGACATGCCAACGTCTTCTCCAAACTGGATTTGCAAAGTGGATACCGTCAGATTCGTCTCAGACCTGGAGATGAATGGAAGACAGCTTTCAAGACAAAGGAAGGGTTGTACAAATGGTTAGTAATGCCTTTTGGCCTCACAAACGCACCAAGCACGTTCATGAGGGTGAGGACTCAGACGTTGAAGCCATATCTAGGCAGGTGTGTTGTTGTATATTTTGATTACATACTTGTTTTCAGCCAACACATGGATGAGCATCTTCAACATCTGAAACAAATCCTACAAGTGCTACGACAAGAAAAGTTTTATGCAAATTTCAACAAATGTTATTTTCTTCAATCAAAGACACACTTCCTGGGATTTATTACATCACAGCAAGGTGTGGAAGTTGATCCGGAGAAAGTTAAAGCAATCTTGGAGTGGCCAGAACCTTAATCATTCTTTGAAGTTTGAAGCTTCCATAGTTTAGCCACTTTTTATCAATGATTTATCAATTGTTTATCACCATTATAGCCCCGATTACACAATAAAGTCTTTAAATGGACTCCCGCAGCAACTGGAGCATTCAAGCTTATTAAATAGAAGATGACAAAGGCACCCGTTCTGAAACTCCCAGATTTCTCCCAAGTCTTTGAAATTTATTGTGATGCATCTCATGTGGGCATAAGAGGTGTATTAAGCCAAGCTAGGTACCCCATTGCATTTTACAATGAGAAATTAAATGACTGTAGGAGGAGATACTCAGCCTACGATTTAGATACCCCATTGCATTTTTATGCTCTAATTCAGTCATTGAAGCATTGGCAGTCATATCTTATCCACCGTGAATTCATTTTATTTACAGACCATGACTCATTGAAATACTTACATTCACAGAAAAAGTTGAGTCTCAGACATTCTAGGTGGATCAGTTTCCTACAACAATTCAGTTTTGTTATTAGGCACAAAACTAGTCGTGAAAATAAGGTGGTTGATGCATTTAGTAGAAGATTGCATCCTTCCACTATCCTTTCAACTCACCCCTCAGGTTTTGCTTCCATGAAGAATTCTTATTCTATAGATCCAGATTTCCAAAAGATTTGGGAATCTCAACAGCAAACCTCCCATTTCCAAAGCAGATTACACTATCTTGGATAGTTATTTAACTAAAGAAGGTTGTATTTGCATCACCAAGTGATCAATACGAGAGTTCATCATTCAAGAGTTACATGAAGGAGGAATAGCAAGACACTTTGGGCAGGACAAAATATATTCACTGGTTGCTGATCGGTTTTACCAGCCAGGTATGAAAAGAGACATTAATACTATTATGAAAAGATGCAGGATCTATCAACTGTATAAGGGAAACAAGACCAATGTTGGTCTTTATACTCCCTTATCAACCCTGGCTTGAGTTGAGTATGGATTTTATCTTGGGGATTTCAAAGATAGTTTGGGGACATGATTCCATCATAGTGGTCGTGGATCGGTTTTTAAAAATGGCACATTTTGTTCCCTACAAGAAGACTTTTGATGCCTCCCATATTACAACTTTGTTTCTGAAAGAGATTATACGATTGCATGGCCTTCCACTATGTATTGTCTCGGACAAGGATGTTAAGTTTGTCAGCTATTTTTGGAAGACATTATGGGCTAAGTTAAGGACAAAACTCATTTTTTCTAGTACCTTCCATCCCCAAACCAATGGCCAAACTGAAGTCATTAACAGAAGTCTTAGTAATCTTTTACGGTGTTTAACCAATGAGCATGGAGTCAGTTGGGATTTAGTTCTGCCTCAAGCAGAATTTGCCTACAATAACTCTGTAAATCAAACTACATGGTACACACCTTTTGACTTGATATATGGATTGCACCCCAAAGTACCTACTGACACCATTTATCTACCATTACCTTAGAAAACTAGTGAAGGCGGCCTAGATTTTGCAACATTTATGTCCTTGTTACATAGCAACGACATATGTAAAATGGCAAAGCAAATGGCTTAAATATGTTAATCATGCAAATCGTCACAGGAAGGAAGTACAATTTGCATAAGGCAATCTAGTATTGATAAGATTAAGGCTAGAGAGGTTTCCCCCTGGAACTTACAGCAAATTACATGCTCGTAATGGTGGTCGATTTAAAATCTTGAAGAAACTTGGAGTCGATGCTTATTTGATTGATTTGCCAGCAGAGTTTCAATTTAGTCCCATTGTCAATGTTACAGATATGACAACATACCATGGCCCTCCATCAATTCTTGATGAGCAATCTACACCATCAAAAATCCCTCAAGTTGTTCCTATTCTGAAAATCATGAATTCTATTTTAGCACATAAGTACGTTTCCAACAGAAAATGAGGCTATAATGAATTCTTAGTTCAATGGGCATCCAAACCACAATCAGAAGCCGCCTGGGTACATGAGAAGGAAATCCAACGTTTGAATCCTCAATTACTTCATGATTATATTCAACAATACTTACCTGAGGTTAGTTGCTTGGAGAGTGAGGAAATTGATGCAAGTTCGGGTAACCAAAGTGGCAGCACTCAAGTCCAAAGCAAGCAGAAGGCCATAATAACCGACAAGGATCAAGCTAATTCGAGTAAAAGAGTACATTCTATGGAGGCTACAATTCCAGTGGTACATGTTGGCAAGAAGAGGGAAGTTACAACCAATAATTGAAGATCATCTTATACTTCCAAATGGCAGAAGAAGTTAATATAATTGTCATTGTTCTTATCCTAGTTGGTAATTATCTAGTAAATAATTGTAATATGTATTTATATTTAATGTAGCATGTATGTCTAGGTTGGGTAGATTTGTAATGAAAAGTTCTTTGATTTGGTATGATTTCAAAGTGAGAGTGATTATCTTGAGTGGTGTGAGACTACTAATTCTTAATTCTTTGTAATTTTTATTTTTCTGCTATTCAATATCAGACTTTTTCCCTTTGTAATTTTTCTTTCTACTTTCTTTTATGTCAAATCCCAGATTTAATAAATTTAGTTATTCTTGATATCACTTGGCATTATTTATACTTAATAAATGTAATGTGTAGTCAATTGCATCAATCTATATCTAATTAATCTAAATTCAACTAAACCATAACATAGCAAAAAAAAAATTCAAACAATAATTACTTAAACCCTAGCATAATCACAAACTAACAACCAAATCAACAAAATTAAAAGTAAGAAAATGTTTAACTTAATTTATTAAAAGAGTGGTGGAAATGACCATAATAGCACACCAATGATGGTTTTAATGAAAGAAATAAGAAAAAAAGCAATGAGATAAGAAAATAAGAAAGAAAATAACAAAATGACTATAATATAGGTGCCAAAGGAAGAAAGATAAGGTGATGAGAAAAAGAAGAAAAGCAAGAGTAAACTAGAGAAAAACAATTAAACAAATAATTTTAGACATTTTAAATATAAAATTTGCAATGTTCAAAACAATAAAAATCACTTGGATTACATTGTTAAAAGCAACATAATCTATAGATTACACGCTTTGGATAACAAACTTTTTAAATTTACAAAAAAAAAAAAAAAAAAAAGCACCATTAGGAATAACAATCTTATACTTACGGATTGTGTTATTCCTAACAGCACAATCAATATATTTTTTTAGCATGTATTAATTTAAGATTGAAGAAAAAAATAAATAAATAAGATCTTTTTAGATCTTTTACTAAGATAAAGAAATATAATCAAGATGGAATTAAAATCTAAAAATAGTATTTGTTTACAAGAAGGAGCATGAAGGAGCATAATCATTGCAAACATATCTAACAAGAAAAACCTTTCAATGATGGTACAAAAAAGTCAAACACCACAAAAAGCATGGAGAATCTTCTAGAACTCCAAATACACCATATTAGTCAAAGCAAAATAACCTTTCATTACGCTAAAAAAAAAACATATTATAGATTACTTGTGATTTCAAATTCAAAGTAGACAAACAAATACAACCGGCTCCTGAGTGTTAAACTTGAAGCAACTAACAAATGGGAAAATAATCAAGGAAATAGATACCTATGAAACAAAATATTTTATATGATCACATATACTAAACTTGTAAACTTTATCAACCCAATACAAAACTATTTCTCACGGTATGATTAAACAACTAGTTAAATGGATTCCCACATACCGGTTATAAATGATATAAGTTATGAACAACTCACACAACAAAAAAGCACCCACAAAACACTCATGAAAAAAAATTACTTGTATGATTTTGGAACCCAGACCACTACATTGAACATGAAAAGACTTTGTTGGTACATACTACCATGTGAGTTCAGGGGCACCCCCTGCAACTAATCCTTTGGTTTTGTCTTGAGCTAGATCTAAACAACTACTATTTAAAAGCTAGAAATGCAAGTAAATACAATACAAGCAATTCTACACCAAATTGCCTATTACTTCATTCGTTGCATCCTCCTAGTCAAGTTACTCATCATCATCTTCCTCCTACAAAACAACAAGCAAACAAGAAAATTAACACAAATACAAAAAACACTCAAATAATAAAAGTTGAGTTTGGATTTGAAGGCTACCTCTCCATCACTCTCATCTTCCTCATCCTCGTCATTCACTTCTGACTTGGACTTGTCAGATTCATCATCAGCAATTCCCGCAGCCTAGTATCACCCAGTAGAAACCAATCATTTCCACAAACAACAATTATTCTCCATAAAGACACAGCTTCAAAACAAAAGGGTATCCACTACAGAAAGGATACCAGTCTTTTGTTGTAAGCAGCAATGTCCTTGTTATATTCAGTCTTTCTCTTCTCAGCCTTAGCCACAAAAGGAGCTTTCTCCTGATATTATTAACAAGTTTAAAACCCACGAAAAAATCAGACAAACACAAAACAAGTTAAACACATAATCAGAAATGTATTAATCAATAAATATATTCACAGCTTCACTCAAGGATTTCCACTTGTCTCCACCAGCTTTACCAACCTAATTCATATCAAAAACACAAAATTACATTGCTGCAGAGCAAACACATAATTACAAATAAAGAAAAAAAATCAACTCATTCAATTAGACAATTATCTCTTTCCTTCAATTTCATATTTTGCAATCATTTACTTCGATCACATTATTGGCAATTAAGAAAATGATCAAATCACTCTGTTTGTCAAGTAAATTTTAATAAAATTAATTACAAGTATCAAAAGTTAACAGACAACTCTATATTTGGAGCTTAAAATCAAACAAAACACAAGAATTTAAACATAAAAGATAAATTGAAGATCTGTTTAGATTGCTTACGGCAGCAACAGATTTATTGTTTGGATGAGCCTCCTTATACTGTTTCCTAAAATCTTCCCTTCAAGATTAAAAAAGAAAACAATTAAGTACACAATAAATCATTCAAAAATAAAACTCAGCAGCCAACAAAAATAAATTAAAAAATAAAAATGAATAAAGAGTTCGCTTACATAAAAACGAAGAAAGCACTAGCAGGCCTTTTAGGCTTGTTCGGATCCTTCGCAGCCTTTTTCGAAACTTTAGTTCCGGCTCCTGATCCTTTTCTCTTTAGCCTAATCAACAAATAAGCAATATCACAATCAAAAAACCAAAAACAGAGAGCATAAACACACAAGGAGATCTCATATTTGTTAAAATGATGAAAACGCGATTAAAACCAGAGAAAACACACTTGTTGTCATTGTTTCTGGAATCAGCCTTTGATCTACCGCCTTTCATGGTGATTTCTGCAAAGAAAACGCTGAACAGCAGTGAGAACGGAGGGAAAAAAGGGAGTAACGGTCAGCGGCGAAGGGAGAGCGAGTTGATTACCTCAGAGGGAGGGAGGGAGATTTTCTAGGGTTTGTTTGGGTGTGTGGATTAAAGAGGAGGTAGGGGAAGGGGGTTTCTGGGAAACAAAAGAGGTGGAAGTTATTAAAATTGAATCAATCACTGCCCTCGCCTTGCCCGCGGGTTTGGGCGGGATTTCAAATTTCTCTCTCTTTTTTTTTTTTTTATCTCTTTCTTTCTTTCTCGTGCTATAAGTTGAGAATATAATTATATTTACTTTTAAAATATATTTTACTTAAAAATATATTAAAATAATATTTTTTTTATTTTTAAAATTAGTGCATCAAAATAATTTAAAAACACCAAAAAAATATTAATTTAAAAAATATATTTTTTTAAAAAAAATACTTTATAAAACAAAAATAAACAAGGTTTTTTTTTATTGGACTATTATCTACTTATTTTTTACCATGATTGTATGATTGTTTGAGATTTTAGGTACTATTGTAAGGAATACTTTTTAAATTACTTTTTATTTATAAATATAATAAAATATTTTTTTATTTTTAAAAATTTATTTTTTATTTTAGTACATTAAAATGAATGGAAAATATTAAAAAAAATAATTTTAAATAAAAAATCAAAATTTTAATAAATACAAAAAAAATTCTTGAGGTGACCTATTCCAATTGAATGATCTTAATATACCTTAACCACTAATAGCAAAAAAAAAAAAAGATAATTAAATGAATTTGAGTTAATAAATTATCTTTTTTATATAAAATTATTACTTACAGTAATTTCATATTTCTGGTAAAATTAGTTTAGAGAGGGAAGACAAGATAAATATGCGCAACAATAGAAGTCCTTCTCATAAACAAATTAACTCAGCTTTAATTAATCCTATTAGGAACATTAGATTGTAAATTCTTACTGTATGAGCTCAATCACTAATCTAATCAGGTACAAATCATTTTGGCAATGCAAAGTTGCATTTAAAAAGTTCAACAAAAAAACAATGCTAAAAATATATGCTCTCTCGAGCTACCGAGACATTAAGAAATTATTAGACATTTAAAAAGAATAATATGAACCAACTTCAAAAATATACATAACTCATTGGATTAAATGAAATCCAATTGAATATTACTAATCTTAACGGTCCATATGTATTGATACGGTTCAGCCCTGTGATACGACCCAAGTAAGGTCAGATTCGGATTTTGGCGTAAAAAGCGCAACAGTCCAGGTTTACGGCAACAGTCATAATTCTCAATCCGACCGTTGGATTGAGCTAATATTTTATGTGAACTCTCGAGACATATCTTACTACCTTGGGTTAACATTGCAGGTCAATCGGAGTTCGGGAAGGCACCCCAATACTGGTCAACAGAGGCTGTACGGATTTTGTTATTTACTTCCATTTGACTTGTGGACTTCCTATTTGATTAGGATTCTTTTCCTCCAAGGATGTGGGAGCTGGTTTTGGGAATTTCCTAGTTCCACAAGGATCTTTAATGAGTTGCAATATAATCTCCTAGTGTGGCAAGGATTCATTAATGTTTCAGAATCCTTTTCTTATAAGGATTCCTTATTCATCCTAGCTACACAAGGAAAGAAGGGCTGGTGGTATTTAATGACAAGTTACTTATTTTTATTATTTTCTTTCATGTTTGGGCTTAATTAATAGTTTGTTTTCAGCTAGGATCTAAGGCTTGTTTGGATCAGGTTATGGGCTTTTCATTTTAGGGTTTTGGGCCAGTTTTGAGTGGACCTCATATAAGTCCACATAAAGGGTCCATTAGGGTTAACTTTTCAAGAACTATTTAAACTCATGTAGGCCAAAATTTCGGAGCTTTGATGAATATTATTCTGAATTTTTCAGTTTTAACGTGTGAGAGTGATTCTTGCATTCTTCAGTTCTTGAACGAACTGAATCTAACTTATCGAAGATTAACTGGCTTCGTGGCGTCATTCTACTCATTCCAATAGTGTTGGTGCCTTGGGGCAGGTTTCCATTGTGTCGCACTCATATCAGACCTATTTCAGCTTTCCGGGATCAGATCTCAATCTTGATTGTGGGTTGCGTGACCACGTGATCACGAGGTTCGCATCAGTTGGTATCAGAGCCAGGCTCCAAAACAAGGTCGTATCATTCTGTTATTTTTGTTTTTTTTTTCTTTCTTTAGTGTTCCCTTAAGTTTTTCAGTGTTTGCGTCCATCTTCTTGTTCTTCGAGTCGGCGTCATCTAAGCAAAAAAAAAAAAAAAAAAAAGTTTATATTTCTTTTGGTTACTGTCTCTAGTCATATCAGTTTATTAAAAAGGAAAAAAAAAAGGGAAAGAAATAGAGAAAAGAGTTATTAGTTGAAATTTGAAGGATTATTCAATTTTTTCCGCAGAAACACAAATCTTTGTGAACCATAAGCAAACCACCTCCGAATCAATTTAAACTTCATATTCAGTCTATTGGGGGTGGGATAGCATCATATATCAAATTTGGGCTTATTCTGATATTATTTGCTTGAGGTTTTAATTCGAGTTTCAATTCTGCCGCAAAAACACTACTCTTAGTGAACCCTAGGTAAAACACCTTGGAATCAATTTAAACTTCATATTCAGTCTATTTGGGGTGAGATCACATCATATATCAAATTTGGACATATTTCGATATTGTTTGCTTGAGGTTTTAATTCGAGGTTCAATTCTGCCGCAGAAACACTACTATTAGTGAGCTGTAAGAAAAACACCTTAGAATCAGTTGAAACTTCATATTATGTGTATTGGGGATGAGATCGCACCATATATTAAATTTGGGCATATTTTGATTCCGGCTTCTGAAGGTTTTAATTGGAGGATCAATTATGCCGCAAACTGATCATACAAGGAGTTTGGGTACCTAGAAATAAGAGAACGACCTATAAATTTATTTTTGGTGATTTCATAGTATTGTAATAATACGAATTAAATTTGAGGTCATTTGGATATCGGTTTCTTTAGGTTTCCCGAATTAGGTCTTGTTTTGTCGTAACGGGTCTGTTTGGTGTTATCTTTCAAAACTTGTTTTGTTTCTGTTGATTTTGTTCCTGCCATTATACTATCATCATATTTTGATATTTGGCTGTTGTTTGAGTCATTTTCATCACCCTCGCATTAGTTTGTTTTTCGATAAGTTCTGGTCCAAACAAAAGTCAGATTTGTATTCTCGAGTCTAAATCAATGTTCTTCATGCTATAAACTCTATTCTTGTCGTCGTCTTCTTGTTTTTTCTTTCCCCTATCTGTGTCATGTATTCACTAAGGGAGAGGGAACATAGGAGGATTGTAGATCAACGATGCAAAATACTAAGCCATGGTTTGGGGGTTCTAGAACGAGAAGTTGATAAGTGTAGAAGATTATTCTATGATCTTGAAGCTTCATGGGAAAAAGAGGTACAACGCCAAAAGGATGAAAGACGAAGGAGAGTCGCTGTGGTTATCATTCAAAAGTATGTACGCAAGTGGTTAGTACGGCGTGCTTATTTGAAATTCTTGTCAGTCACTACTTCTATACAGTGTTGTTGGAGAAAGGTGTTAGCAATAAGGGGATTCCGAAGGCTTAAACAAGAGGCTGCTGAAGTCACCATTAATGCTATTCAAGATTCAAGGGCGAATCTTCTTGAAGAGGGAGGGAATGATACGGTTCAGCCCTGTGATACAACCCAAGTAAGGTCAGATTCGGATTTTGGCGTAAAAAGCGCAACAGTCCAGGTTTACGGCAACAGTCATAATTCTCAATCCGACCGTTGGATCGGGCTAATATTTTATGTGGACTCTCGAGACATATCTTACTACCTTGGGTTAAAATTGCAGGTCAATCGGAGTTCGGGAAGGCACCCCAATACTGGTCAATAGAGGCTGTACGGATTTTGTTATTTACTTCCATTTGACTTGTGGACTTCCTATTTGATTAGGATTCTTTTCCTCCAAGGATGTGGGAGCTGGTTTTGGGAATTTCCTAGTTCCACAAGGATCTTTAATGAGTTGCAATATAATCTCCTAGTGTGGCAAGGATTCATTAATGTTTCAGAATCCTTTTCTTATAAGGATTCCTTATTCATCCTAGCTACACAAGGAAAGAAGGGCTGGTGGTATTTAATGACAAGTTACTTATTTTTATTATTTTCTTTCATGTTTGGGCTTAATTAATAGTTTGTTTTCAGCTAGGATCCAAGGCTTGTTTGGATCAGGTTATGGGCTTTTCATTTTAGGGTTTTGGGCCAGTTTTGAGTGGACCTCATATAAGTCCACATAAAGGGTCCATTAGGGTTAACTTTTCAAGAACTATTTAAACTCATGTAGGCCAAAATTTCGGAGCTTTGATGAATATTATTCTGAATTTTTCAGTTTTAACGTGTGAGAGTGATTCTTGCATTCTTCAGTTCTTGAACGAACTAAATCTGACTTATCGAAGATTAACTAGCTTCGTGGTGTCATTCTACTCATTCCAATAGTGTTGGTGCCTTGGGGCAGGTTTCCATTGTGTCGCACTCATATCAGACCTATTTCAGCTTTCCGGGATCAGATCTCAATCTTGATTGTGGGTTGCGTGACCACGTGATCACGAGGTTCGCATCATGTATTTTTTTAATTTGATTATTGTTATTCTTTCTTAATGTTTAGCATTGCCCATCACCTCTCATGTATCTCCAAAAAAACAAAAGGAAGAAGAAGAAGAATGTTGGAACACATCTAGTCTATCGTGACGAATCATTGATTATTATTATTACACATTACAATTACAAATTAAAAAAATAAAAAAAAAACTAAAATATCTAGGGAAACTACCATGGATCGAGACATAAATTTATTGTAAATTATAATAATGTCATATTTTACTTGTTTATTTTCTTTTCTTGATCACTTAAATTTTGTTTTCTTTTTAATTTTATCATTTTAAGTTATATGTTTTTAAGATCAAACTTTATAATTTGTTTTCAATGACTTCATGTTAGGTTTCCACGATGTCAAGACAAAATCTTGGTGCCCAGTAGATACTAAGATTCAATAAAATATACTTTGATTTCATTAATTTGAAATAATTAAAATTTTAAATATCGAATTTAAAATTGACATTAGTATTCACTAACTAAATTGAAAGAAAAAGAGAAAAGTGGTTGACACGTGTAACACATGAGCTAGCATGCGAGAAGGCTCGCCCTATTAGAGTGGCGAGTTTGGAGGCTACGGGCATCCATTAATAGCCTTTTCAATGGCCCAAACTTTTTTATTTTCCTTTAGCTCTCTCTTCTCTTTAGTGCTCGTTTGGCACTATAGTTGTGGATGAGGTTGATTGTATGCCACAGATATTGATGTTTGTTTAGGTTAAAAAAACATAGTTTTCTTTTGATGGAACCCACCATACTTATAGTTGTGCCTCAAGTTTAACAAAAGCAAAAAATTGTTGCTTCATTGCCTGCGTCCTGTCTCTCTGTGCAGAGTGAATAATTCACTATACATGTGACTTGTGCAAAGTGAATTAAAAACTCACTTTGCACGTCTAAATCCATTGTTAATAGTCGGACCGGGTCCAACCTGAACCTAAATATATTGGACTAGGCCCGACCCAGTAAACAAAAACCAATTGTTTTTTAATTTTTAATTGTGTTTTATTTAAAAAAAAAACAATGTTTAACATTATTCAATGACACTGCATCAATTAGAAGGAGATCGATGATGGCGTAGCATTTACAGGATTTAATCTTAATTCCAATTTTATTCCTAATGATATTTTACCTGATTTTGTTGCATACTCAAAAAACCATAGAAACTGTAGTCCTATTCGGATGAATTTATATAAAGTATTATTTATTTCATGATCTAATAACAGTGATTAAATTTATAATATTTAAATTAAAAACCATCAATATTAATATTAATATTAATATATGTGAGTGTGTGTGTGTGTGTTTTTCAGTTATTTTATAACCTCAATTTGAAAAACATTCTTGTTTGTTTATGTGTTTCAAAAGCGCTTTTGAAAAAATTTGAAAATTTTTTATTTTTTATTTACTTCAAATTAATATGTTTTTAGTGCTTTCAAATCATTTTAATGCGCTGATATCAAAATAATTTTTAAAAAATATATATAAAAAACATCATTTTCATGCATTTCGGCATGAAAAGTTCAGTGAAAAGCAACCACAACCATACTCCTAAATTTAAAACTTTTCAAATCACAATCACAAAAACTACCACACTACCAAACACATTTAAGACCTTGATTTTCATCCTAACACTCTCCAAAATAGCAAAGTACATCATTGTATGTCAAATTTGGTTCTCAATCTTTTGATTTAGTTTTTTTTTTCTTTCAATTTTATCATTTAATATTGGGTTGTCTAAGAATTAGGGGTTATAGTTTTTTTTATTTGTTTTTCATTGGGCTTTCTCGATATCAAGAATCGAGTCACTAGTTTGGCGGGTTAACTTAAGTTGCTTCATGTCGTTTTTCTTTTGGTTCCTTTTTAATTGATTTTTTTTTTGCAATTTCATAATTCAACATCAGGTTCATTGATAATTGAACTTTGTGATTTTTTTATTTGTTATTCATGGGGTTATCTTGGTATCAAGACCTGCATCATGGTTTTAGCATATTAGCTTGGGTTGATTTTGGTTATTTTTTGTCTACTTTTTGTTATCTGATTTTTTTTTCTCAAATACATTCTTCAACATTGAGTTGGTTGGGCATTAGGCTTTATAATGTTTTTTCAACTTGCTTTTTTTGGACTTATCTTAGGCTCATAAACCGAGACATGTTGACCCGGGTCGTGGGTTTGATAGGCTAACCTAGGTTGACTCGAATGTCGTGAATCTTTCTATTGTCATTTTTCAAAATTGATTATTTTTTTCAATCTCATCTTTTAACATTATATTGGTAGGGAACCGAGCTTCATAATCTTTTCTAATTAGTTTTCCATGAGGTTATCTAATTCTCATAACCCGAGTCATGAGTTTATGAGGTTAATCCTGGTTGAATCAAGTTATTTTTTGTCATTTTTTAAAATTGAACATTTTTTTCTTTTCAATTTCATCCTTTAATATTTTATTGGTTAGGAATTGAGCTTCATGATTTATTTCTATTTGTTTTTTATAAGATTATCATATATAGTTTCATGACCTGGATCGTGGATTTAAGATGTTATCAATTAGCACAATTTGTTGTAATATGCCATCATCCAAGTATTTTTTAAAAATATTATTCAATATAACAATGTCAATATTAAAAAAAAAAGTATCATTTAATGCGTATCAAATTTTGAATTCACAATATAAAAAAATCTTGCTAGAAAACAGTTAATGCCTGAGCATTTTGTTTTTGCACTAATTTTTTGTTGATACCACCTGCAATGTAGCACAAATTACTAATTTAATCGGTTGAATTTCATGACTTGGTGTCTATTTGACACTACATTAGCTTCTCTTTTTCAAAGTGTTTTTTGCTTGAAAAAAAAATTAATGCTTTTTATATGTTTTTTGATGATTTCAATGTATTAATATTGAAAATAAAAAAAAAAAAATATATTTTTTAATTAAAAAAATACTTTTCACCTATTACCCAACACAAAATTAATTGCAAAATCTTGAATGATGCAATGGATAATTTTTTTTTTTTTTGAAGTGACATTAATTTGCCTTATCAAGATTGCGCAAAAAAAAAGGAAAAAAAGAAAATATTTATTTTATTGTAACGGTAAATATCAAGCTGAATAATTTGTATGTACATCTAATGAATTTCCCCTCCCTAGCAATGAAAAGATCTAACAATGTTTTATACATAATGGCTAAACAAATTCAACATGGCTTGTTCTAACAAATGTGTTTTTTATATATATAATCATCTAAGCTTTAATTTAATGTTCAGTCATAAGCAGATTTTTTATTATTAATACATCAACTTGTACTTAAATAATTTATTAAAATTTGAAATAAAAAGTATTTTGATTTTCAAATTGAATAACCATTAAACAAAACACAATGTCTTCTACTACTATCTTATATGCTAAAATGAACAAAATCAGCATAAATTCAACTGTTAGTTTGGTATTACATGACAAGAAATATTCAGCTACTATACTTAAAAAAACCCATGTAAATTTCACATTTGTAATGCTTCTATATATTTTTGGGATTGAAGACTAAGGTTATATATTCGACCTTCAAAAGAAAAAAGAAAATAAAATCCAAACCATCATTAGTTATGGCTATAAAACAGGTTCCGGGCCATAGTAATATCTGCCAGCTAGTCAATTTCTTGCTGGCTTAACAGTAATTATCTCGTACACGTGTGGGTTTTATCAAGAATAAAATGACGAATATAGCCTTGCACAGTGACTCTTTGGGCAGGCTGGTGGCTGAGAACATGTCAAAAAGTCTTTTTTGTATTGTTTGATTTTTGTTTTTAAAAATATTTTTGGTTTAGAATTATATTGAAATATTTTTTTTATTTTTTAAAATTTATATTTTATATTAGAAATGTTAAGATAATTTTAAAATATAAAAAATCAATTTGAAATAAAAAATTTAAATTTTTATAAAAATATTTTTTAATCACAAAAACAAATGATATCAAAAATAAAAAAGTATATAAAAAAAAGAGTGATGGCATGTCATTGACTCCTAACATACGAGGTCAAGCCTGTAAAATCACATTTCTAATATTGGAAGAGTATTTTGGTGGTGTTTGATTTTTTAAAATATTTTTTATTTATAAATATTTTTAAAATTTTGTTTTTAATATTAATATATCAAATTAATATAAAATTTTTTAAAAATTTTAATTTTTAAAAATTTTAATTTTATAAATAATACAGTTTAACCAACCACGAGACAAACTATGTCTTGTAATTTGTAGTAGGTTTTGTTTTAATTTTATTTTTGTCAAAGAGAGGTACTATTTTGTTCTAGACTACTGGCTTGAACTTCAATCTATATTCTTTGGTACCTATAGTCTTCCAGATTTTCTTAATCCACCCCTGGTGCTTTACTTTTATGAAAAATAGTTTGGTAGCATTATAAGCTTCCTTTTCATCATATTCAATCATGTGTTCTCTCATGTCATATGTCATTCCTTATCGTAGTACATATAAATTGCAAACTCAATTGTCTAGATTTTTGTTCAGCAATGCATTTTGTGTGTCTATATTGTCAAACATTTAAAAATAACTTTAAACTAAAGTAAGTTAACATAAACAAAATGTTAAAATATTAAAAAAAATAAAAGATCTTAATAAAAAAAACCATAAATCAAACATTTTCTCAAGCTTATTTTCTAAAATATTCAGGAGAAAATGTAAGCTTCCTTTTCATCATGTAAATTGCAAACTCAATTGTTTAGATTTTTTTTCAACAATGCATTTTGTAGGTTGTTTTTTTTTTTTTTTGGTGATGTTGGCCCTATCTAAAAAACAATTAACATTACCAATTGCCTAATGTTTGAAAAAACTTATCGTGCATATTTTGTAGTAGGAAATGACATTTGTTCTTTTCAACTTGCTAAATCTTAGATTCTCGAATATCATACATGCAGCGGAAATGATAAAATAAAATTATTCGGGAGTTCCTAAGATCTCGTTAAATAGATCCAAAATTATTTAGGAATTTATTATCAAAAGATTTGATATTTATCAGTTTTGAATAATTCATTAAAGGCTAGATTATCATAAACCACAAGCTGCCCAATTGTTCGGTCTTCAACAGCAATCCACATGAATTACCAATGAAAAATCTCCTAAATTCCTATTTAAGCAAATGATGATGGAGGAAGAATTGATAACTCTAAAAAAGGCCTCAGAAAGTAGAAAGCGTGATGACAATGAGTCAATAGCTTCTCTGAAGAAATTTATGGATAACTATAAATTGAAATGTGAAGATGAAAAAGAAAAGAACAAATTAGCTGATCTCACCATCGAGGAGGAAAGAAGCTTGAGAGCTTGATACCAGGTTTAAGCTGATGATGAAAAGGAAGCAAGAAGGACAACTGAGTCATATATAAGGAGATACTTGGACATAGTAAATGCCCTAAGAGATCGAGTTTTTGCAACACAAGCTGAGCTTGAGTTCCGAGAGGAGGAAGTGAAGAAAATGCAGGAACAATTTGAAGAGTGGCAGGATTACATCAACAACTTCAATGTACAGCTAAATACTAAAATAGCTAAACTCGATCTAGAGAAAAAAGAACTGTAGAGGGCTAGAAATCAGATCTATCAGCTAGAGAAGATGGTTTAAAGGTTGGAAAGGAATAACAAATCATTAGTCGCCAGTAATGGAACGCTGCTTCTAAATAACACTTTGTTCCACTATAAGATTGAATAAACTAATACTTTTTTTTTTTGAATAAAAGTTAAGTTGTATAGATCCAAAAAAGTACATGATACGAGAGGTATACCCCAAGTATTACAAAGAACCTAGAAGGTCAACAGAAAAGGAAACAAGCTCGTACATCATAAGAAAACATACAAAGCAGCATAAACTGTTAAAATGGTTGATATAGAAATAATCAAACTCATGTAAGATCATCCCTTAAGTAGAAGGTAAAAAAGATGGTGCCACACGATGAATAGCTACATGAGTTTTCATCTCGGGGATATCCTTCTTCTTTTTCCTCCTAGTAACAAGTGTAAATCCAGTGTCATCACATCCAACAGATTGTGCAGCAGAAGATTCTGGAGGACGTGCTCGAGATGGTGTCATTTGAGGTAAATCTGTGGGAGGTACCTGAGATGAAGAACTGGTTTCAGAAGAAGATGGCAAAGCCATTTGCTTACTAGTAGTGCACATAGGCAATTCTAGAGGCGATGTCCGAACATGGTTTTTTGTGGACAATGGAGGACTTATCAGGTTAACATCACCAAGATCAGATGGCTTTAGCTGACTCTCATCTGAGGAATCAGAGGCTGACTCATCTGCATCTGTCTCATCTGAATAATCTGTATCTGTCTCACCTGAGGAATCTGATTCTTCAGAGGACATCTCATCTGTGTTTGTGGCTAGAGAGGTAATGGCATTACCTTTACCCTGATGACTAGTTGAGGCATCACCGTTAAGCTGCTTATCATCTATGGTAATGGCAGGTGAAGCATTACCTTTAACCTGATGACTAGGAGAGGCATCATTGTTAACCTGCTTATCAGCTGAAGGTTGACATGAATAAACTAATACGCTAATTGATATGGTAGCTTGAAAGGCAAATGAGCTGGGAGTGAAAGCTTCTAGGATTGGTAACAACATTGACACGATCAAAAGATTGATGTCTTATCCCAAGTGCAGGAGTGTCGAAGTAATAAATAATCCAGCAAGACCAGGGTTGAACCACAAGGAGGCTAACTATATAAATTATAAATGATGATGATGATGATGATGATGAGGTAAAGAGGACTTTAAGATGTAAGATTAATGTGAAGATTAAACAAGGATAAAATAATTGTTAAGGTTAGAGGATTCACTAATAATATTAGAAATAAGTATAGTATAAACTCTTTTTATTAATCAACTGGAAACCACAAACAAAGGAGGTTCCAATCAGATGATTTATCTTTAATAGTTCATTATAAATTTTTAACATGATCATATTAATTATCTTATTTAAGTAACACCAAATTTTTAAATATTGTCAGGAATTCATGTTGCTAACTTTTGTTAACAACAAATCAAGTTCCTTTCATAGCACATGTGTAGGTTATACCATACAGTTGGCTATGAAAGTGTCAAGCATTTGTTGTGCAACATAAATCTAGATTAACCATTTAACAAGCAAGGTATTAATAATTAATAAGATAAAAAGATAAGACATGTTAATAACAAACTTTCTTGGATATAAACATTGAAGTCCATGTTTAGTTTATATTATACATATTTTAACACCATTAGTGAAACCTTTTCACCTTGACATAATAAAATTAGCTAAACATAATGAAGAAGATAAACATAAATAAACAACATAAGAACATAAGTATAGTAAAGGAAATGAAAAGCACAAACAAGATATTAAGGAAAATATAACATGAAATAAAACTTAAACTTTAAAAAAATATAAAGAAAGTCATAAAGAGCATGATCTTGATTTGAACAATCAAGATGCCTAAATGCATGACAAATGCCTCTTTTTATAGGCCAAAATTTGGAACTATTGATTTGATGACTAATTGTTGAGTGGGTGACCAACTATTGAGTTGGTGAAAATCCTTATCTTCTTGTCTGAACAAAACATCATTGCTAACATCATAACTAGAACCACCTGTACTCATGAAAGTTATAGGAAATTATCTTAGCTTTCCAGAAAAAAAAATTGAGGTCATTTGGACTTCTAGAATTCGAGATATGGGCTAAACACTGAACAATGTCTGGGTTGCAGGATAGATTCGGACTTCTCCGTTGTTGCTATAATTTGGACTTGAAAACAACATTTTTAAATTTAGACTCCACATGAAAGTTGTAGGCCTATGTCTTACCGAATCTGTCCAAAACATCGAGGTCATTTGGACATCTAGAACTCGAGATATGACCCAATTATCGAATAGTGTTCCAGCTTGGACTGCACCAACATCTCTTTTCTAAGTTTGGCCCTCTCTTTGTCCTTTCAATTTCAATACTTAAACTCATCAATCAATCCTTTCATTTATGTGATAGGCCTGCATTTAAGATGAACATTTACCATAAATTAAAGGTATATTATATTATTAGGTATGTTATTAATAAACATGCTTTAGTTAAGGAGTTATTGATACTTCAAGTGCAAAATGATGATATAAAACCTTGGTAAAAATGCACTTTTAAGTACTAATCACATCCATAAATATACAAAGTATTTGCATAAAGTCTCCTCTTTTATAAAAAAATATAGCCAATAAAGGAGTAACATTTGAGTAGAAAAGACTCTTTGTATGAAAGATTTGTTCTTGATAACTGAAATAGACTAATGCCTACTTTTTGAGTACTTTTTAATGTATATGGAATTTAATTAATCTAAGGACTTCGCTAAAACCTCTTTAAATTTATCAGACTATGAATTATACCCGTGCTTGATAAGAAAGTCATGGATTAGCTCTTTAAATAGGTTAATCCATACTTGATGTGCATACAATTGTGTCCACACACATACATTCATTCATTATAAATAACAAATATAAGCATCAAGTCAAAATATAGGTCCCCAAAAAGCTCTAATCCATAAAGTCTACGACACTTGACTCTGGTAAAGAAACATGGAAAATGAAGAATGTACTTACCGTGATGCTCTCTTCTAAGAAGAGTTAGATTCTTTAAAGGTTAGTGTGGCTTGCCTTACCAGTTTACTCGAGCAAACACTAAGGAATGCCTTTGATAAAGGGCCCTTCCAATAGATTTGTCACTGTTGCTCAAAATCAAGCAGCACTGTAGCCCAAAAAAATAACAGGAGAACAAGCTTAGGATCCCTAACAAAATCCAACATTCGTGCAATCAACAGTACTAACACCAACATCCATAGTCGTAGATACATTCATAAATGAATCCTATAAGACAAGATCATCTGACAATATTGATCAAGATGAAATGGCAGCACTAGAAGTCAAGATAAAGGCCATCAAGGGGTTACACTTGTATGATCCAATTAAGGCCGTAGAGATATGTTTAGTCCCGAATGTGGTAGTATCAAAGAAGTTCCGAGTTCTTGAATTCATCAAATACACCAAAACACAATTCCCCATTACCCATCTCAAATCCTACTACAACAAAATAGTAAAAGTAGTACATGATGAGAAGCTACCGATATACTTTTGCCAGGATAGTTTGAGTGGGGCGACATTGAGTTGGTACATGAGATTAGACAATACCAAGAACCGTAGATGCTTCTCATCATTTATATTATATAATATAAACAGATTTCTGATGCGAATGAACAAGGTAAGACCAACAATGTCAGGATCATTGATCAAACACAAAACATACTTAATATACATAAAATATAACAAGAATGTAAATAATAATAATAGTAGTAATAATAAAAAATAGAAGAGGAAGAAATTAATGAGAACTTTGAGATGGAAGATTATTGTAAGAATTAAACAATGATAAAAACACATGTCAAGGTTAGAGGATCCACTAATGGTATTTCAAACAAGTATAGTATAAACTCTTATTACTCAATTTGGAAACCACACACGAAGGAGGTTCCAATCGGATGATTTGTCATAATAGCTCATTATAAATTGTTAACATGATCATATTAATTATCTTATTTACGTAACACCAAACTTTTAAATATTTTCAGGAATTCATGATGCTTACTTATGTTAACAATAAATCAAGTTCCTTTCATATCACAGGTGTAGGTAATACCATACGGTTGGGCTATGAGAGTGGCAAGTATTTGTTGTACCAAGTTTTATACAACACAAATCTAGATTAACCATTTAACAAGCAAGGTATTAAGAATTAGTAAGATAAAAAGATAAGACATGTTTATATTAAACATTAAGGTCCATGTTGAGTTTACACTATACTTATTCTTACACCATTAGTGTAACCTTTTCACCTTGACAGAATAAACTTAGCTAAACATAATGAAGAAGAGAAGCATAAATAAACAAAATAAGAACATAAATAAGATACAAGTTAACTAAGGAAAGAAAAGGAAATGAAAAGCATAAACAAGATATTAATGAAAGCAAAACTTAAGAATTACAAAAAAAATATAAAGAGAGAAATAAAGAACATGATCTTGATCTGAATAACCAAGCCCCTAAATACATGGCAAATGCCTCCTTTTATAGGCCAAAATTCAGAATTATTGATTTGATGACTAATTGTTGAGTGGGTGGCCAACTCTTGACTTTGTGAAAATCCTTATCTTCTTATCTGAATAAAACGAAATCGCTAGCATCAGAACTGAGACCACTTGAAAACATGAAAGTTGTAGGAAATTGACTAAGCTTTCCAGGAAAAAAATGGAGGTAATTTGGACTTCTAGAACTCCATATATGGGCCAAACACTGAACAGTGTTCGGGCTGCAGGACAGATTCAAACTTCTCCATTGTTGCTATAATTTGGACTTGCAAACGACCTTCTTAGATCTTAGTGTCCACATGAAAGTTGTAGGCCTATGTCTTATTGAATTTATGTAAAAATTTGAGATCATTTTGACATTTAGAACTCGAGATATGACCCAATTACCGAACAGTGTTCCAGTTTGGATTGCACCAACATCTCTTTTCTAAGTCTGGCCCTCTCTTTGTCCTTTAAATTTCCATACTTGAACTCATCAATCAATCCTTTGATTTATATGATAGGCAGGCATTTAAGATGAACATTTACTATATATTAAGGCATTTTATAGTATTAGACTTGTTATTATAAAACATGCTTTAGTTAAGGAGTTATTGATACTTTAAGTGCAAAATGATGATATAAAACCTTGATAAATATGCACTTTTAAGTACTAATCACACCCCCCAACCAGCTTATTACTAGTCCCTAGTAATCAAAGCGTTAAAATAGAAAAACAATTTGCAAATTCCATAAAGCAAGGCATTCATCATTCAACTTCCATTAATCTATCCAGATAAACAAACTCTCATTAAATTCATATATCTACTCAATACCTCTTAAACAAGATATTACTAAACCTTTCTTTTGTGCTCAAAATATCAACATATAGTTATGGGGCTTTACTTGGAAGAAAAACAAATTTTTGCTCTAATGTTTAAGGTTAACTTCTTTGGGTTAGGATATATATATATATAACTTAAAACACAATGCATCTTTAACCCATGTAACGAGCTTTCGGCTAATGACTCCCAGACCAGTTGGTCTTAGGGCATTAGGTGTTGAGACACCCTTACGAGCTTAGTAACCGGGTTGCAGATACTGATACGTAGATAGTGCAATGTTTGATTCCCTTAAGCTTTTCTCCTCAACCCATGTAATAAGCGCTGGACCAATAGCTCCCAAGTCAGTTGACTTTAGGGTATTAAGTGTTAAAACACGTCTTCGGGCTTAATTGCTTAGGTTAGGGAGGCTACGAAACCAAACTTATCTACCTTTTTATTATCATTATTTTTTTGTTTTTTTGTTTGTTTGTTTTTTTTTTTTTGCAAATTATGTACTATCCCTTTCTCTTAGTTGTTACCTTTAACAAAAGAACATAAATAATGTAATAATCCAATGTGCAACCCACAATCATATGTTAAATTATGTGTGTGAAAATGAAGATTTAAGAATACTTGTTAAATGAGCATATGAGCAGAATCAAGTGCTAACAATATGAGAGTTTGTAAACCTGAATATTTCAAGAAGTATTCTGATAGACCTTATTAAGAATGTTTACTAAGATGCGTCTCAAGAGTCACTTTAACAAAAGAACTCCTTTTACTCTGCCATCCTAGTAACAACAATTTTGCAAATAGTTTATGAAATAGAAAACACAGTTTTTTTTTAATATATCAACTACTACCCTTCCCCCCCAACCAAAATGAGACATTGTCCTCAATGTCCTAAGATAGAAAGATAGAGTATAGAAGACATCACCTAAAATAGCGAACACTGACAAACCTAAAACACACTTAAACAAATATAAGAAACAACAAAACACAATAATAAAACCAAAAGACGCAGATATTTACAAACGCAGGCTCAAATCCAATCTAATCTTTTTACGGCTTTCTTTAGTTGACCAATTATACGACTCATGGAGGGATTAATTACAGGGATGAAAGATTGTAGTTGGTCAATCAATTGTTCAACAGTAGCAGCAAAGATTATGATTTGTCGTGTTGAAGATGTTAGAAATTCTTATTCCACAACATGATCAAGAAAAGACAACAACTTATCATAAAAACCATTAACATCTAACAAACCTATGGGTTTATGGTGAATGTGCAGTTGGGCCCAAGAGGAAATATGAAAGATCTCTTCCAATGTGCCCAGACCACCTAATAAGGCAATGAAGGCATCAACATGGTTAAACATTGCATTCAGTAGATCAGACATTGTGGGGACCTGTAATTCCTCTCCAATTTTTTTTTCAATGATGTCCCCTTGTGCTAAAGCTTTGGGGACTACCCCCAAAACTTGACTACCTCTTAAAAATGCAGCTATTGACACTCCCCCCAAAACTTGACTACCTCTTAAAAATGCAGCTATTGACACTCCCCCCATTAACCCAAGGCTGCCTCCTCCATATACTAAATAAATCTTTCGCTCAGCTAGTACCTGACCAAGATGATTTGCTGATTCTAAAAACTCTTTTTCTTTCCCAGGACTGGATCCACCGAAAACACAAATATTGTTTATGTGATGACTTGAGGAACCTGCCATTTCTACATGCTTCTATATTTGATGAATGTACAGGTTGAGTAGAAATGAAGGGAAGTAAGAGAAGAATTTATAGATGAGAAATTGAAAATGAAATCATACCACCTATATATAGGCCAACCGTAGTCTCACTCACTCTCTCTCTCTTTATTTATTTATTTATTTATTTATTTATTTTTAAAAAGCATGTGTATGTACAGGTAGTTGTGATTGTGGCTCACATGTTTTCTTGGTTTTACGTCCAAGAACGGTTTAAACGCCCTCTATGAGTCGGGTATAGGCTTCCCATCCAGTTTTCTTAAAAACTTGCAAACAAGGTCTTTTTTAGTCAGATTCCCAAGACTAAGTCGAGCATGTTCTTTATGAAATTGTGGCCATAAATCATGAAGTGCACGATGCACATCTCCACTAGGGTACGTCTCAAGAGTCAATAGAAGATTATCTAAAGACCCCTTACTCAGGCCATCCTTAATGAATTGTATTTTATCTTCACAGTTTACAAATACCATTCCTAAAGAACAACATGTGGCATTACAAGTTCATCTAACACATCTGTAACAGACTTTCAGTCGTTTTGCACGACGTTTCTTTGCAAAAGTGCTTTTACCTGTGACAGGCATTTATGAAATGAAAGAATTGGATGGCTCACCTGATAATCGGACCTTTGCTTCAATTAGCCAACGAATATCTTCAGGAATTCCATGCTTCATTAACAACCTCAATCTTTCACACCTAGCACGGTAAATTTTTGTAATCGCATTCTAAGGCAGAGCGGGAAAATACTTTTTCAATTTTTCAAGAGTGGTGTCAATTTTCAACTTAGAATTGGGGGAGAGATTCAAAGAAAGGAGAAAGAGCAAAGAATTGCACAAATATATACACAGATATCAGTTATCATGGGAAACTGAAAAAACCAACTTAAGAGTCACGGAGTACCGTTATCCGCCATTTGACCGAGGTGAGAGACTAGCAAAATAAAAGTCACACAAAAACAATGTGAGAAAAAGAATCAATCTTTATATACAAGATCGCCCAATTCAATAGAGTCATTTTCAACTGAAAAATTATCAAAATAAACTTTCAAACGATGGCCATTTACCTTGAAAACATTATCATTCTTTGGATTTTCGATATCACAGGCCCCATATAGATACACATGTTTCACAATAAAAGGACCGCTCCATCTTGATCTTAGTTTTCCAGGAAATAAATGGAGTCGAGAATTATAAAGCAATACTTTTTGACCAACATTGAATGTTTTTCTCAGTATTTTCTTGTCATGAAACTCTTTGATTCTTGCTTTATGAATTCTTGAATTGTCATATGCATCATTTCTTATTTCCTCAAGCTCATTTATTTGCAATTTTCGCAGCTGACTAGCATCATCAATGTTTGAATTGAAAGCTTTAATAGCCCAATAAGCTTTATGTTCAATTTCCACAGGCAAGTGACAAGGTTTTCCATAGACTAGTCTATAAGGTGACATACCTAATGATGTTTTATATGTAGTTCGATAAGCCCAAAGTGCATCGTTAAGTCTTAAAGACCAGTCTTTTCGATTAGGGTTTACCGTTTTCTCCAAGATCTGTTTGATCTCCCTATTAGCAAGTTCTACCTGTCCACTCGTCTGAGGGTGATAAGGGGTGGTAACTTTGTGTGTGATTCCATATTTCTTCATTAAAGACTCAAATGGCTTGTTGCAAAAATGTGTTCCACCATCACTTATCATGGCTCAAGGGATTCCAAATCGACTTAAAATGTTTTCTTTCAAAAACTTTATCACTATTTTGTGATCATTGTTTCGACTTGGAATTGCCTCTATCCATTTTGAAACATAATCTACTGCGACCAATATGTACAAGAAACCAAATGATGGAGGAAATGGACCCATAAAATCTATACCCCAACAGTCAAAGATCTCAATGACAAGCATAGGCATCAAGTGATGTTTCGAAATAGATCCCAACTTTTGACAATTTTCACAAGTCTTACAGAATGCATGGGAGTCTTTGAACATGGTGGGCCAGTAAAATCCACTTTGTAAGATTTTTGCTGTTGTCTTTCTTGATGAGAAATGACGCCCACATGCCTCGGAATGACAAAATTTAATGACACTACTTACCTCATTGTCAGGAATGCATCTTCGAAATATTTGATTAGATTAATATGTGAATAAATAAGGGTTATCCTAATAAAAGTTCTTCGCTTCGTTCAAGAACTTTCTTTTGTCTTGGGTACTCCAATAAGCTGGAAATTGTCCTGAAACAAGAAAATTAACAATATTAGCAAACCAAGGCATTGTAGAGACATAAAATAAAGATTCATAAGGAAAGTAGTCATCGATTGGTGTGATGTCAGATCTCAAATCGGTTGTCAATCTTGACAAATGACCTGCGACAACATTTTCGGTGCCTTTCTTGTCTTTGATTGTGATATCAAATTCTTGAAGTAACAAAATCCACCGCACCAATCTAGCCTTATAATCTTTCTTAGAGAGAAGATATTTCAATGCTGCATGATCACTAAAAACAACAATAGGTGAGCCAACAAGATAAGATCTGAACTTGTCACATGCAAATACCACTGCAAGTAATTCTTTTTCAGTGCTAGTGTAATTCATTTAAGCACTATTTAAAGTTTTACTTGTATAGTAAATCACATAAGGTTTCTTATCTTTTCTTTGTCCTAAGACAGAACCCACGACATAATCACTAGCATCACACATTATTTCAAAAGGTAGTGACCAATCAGGAGGTTGAATGACAAGAGCAGAAGTAAGCAAGCTTTTAAGTTTAACAAAGGCTTGTTGACATTGTTCAGTCCATTCAAAAACATTTTCCTTTGTTAGAGGTTACACAATGGTTTAGATATTACACAAAAATCTTTGATGAACCTTCTGTAAAAACCAGCATGTCCTAAGAATGATCTAACATCTTTAACATATTTTGGTGTTGGTAAGTTGGCAATTAAGTCGATTTTAGATTTATCAACCTCAATTCCTGTCGATGAAACAATGTGACCAAGTACAGTGTCGTTTGTTACCATAAAGTGACATTTTTCCCAATTCAGTACAAGATTCTTCTCTTCACACATGTTCAAAACCTTTTCCAAGTTAGTTAAACAATCATCAAATGAATCACCAAAAACAGAAAAATCATTTCATAAAAATCTCAAGAAAACGTTCAACTATATCACTGAATATGCTAAGCATGCATCTTTAAAACGTGGCTGGTGCATTACATAATCCAAAAGGCATCCTTCGATATGCAAAAGTACCAAATGGACATGTAAAAGTAGTCTTCTCTTGATCTTCCAATGCAATTTCAATTTGATTGTAACATGAATAGCCATCTAGGAAACAATAAAATTCATGACCTGCAACTCTTTCTAGGATTTGATCCATGAAAGGTAAAGGGAAATGATCTTTTATAGTCATTGAATTAAGTTTCCTATAGTCAATGCACATGCGCCAACCAATAACAATCCTAGTTGGAATTAACTCATTTTTCTCATTTGTTATCACAGTGACTCCAGACTTTTTGGGTACAACTTGGGTAGGACTTATCCATTTGCTGTCAGAAATAGGATAAATGATTCCATTATCTAGAAGCTTGATGACTTCATTTTTCACTACTTCTTTCATATTAGGATTCAGCCTTCGTTGCATTTCTCTAGAGGGTTTAGCATTTTCCTCCAAATAAATCCTGTGTGTGCAAATCAAAGGGCTAGTTCCTTTTATGTAAGCTATGGTCCATCCTAATGCATTTTTATGCATTTTTAGAGTCTATAATAACTTACCTTCTTGATGTGCATTAAGTTTGGAAGAGATTATTACCAGAAAAGTTTCATTTTCTCCAAAAAATGAGTATTTGAGATTAAATGGTAACAACTTCAATTCAGGTTTTGATGGTTGAACACTTGAAAGTATATACTCAATTGATCGTGGTGGCAATTCTTCAATTTGTGGTCTCCAATTACATGCCTTTGCTTCTTCTTGAAAATAGACCATTTGCAAATCATTTGATTCATTAATCTCAGTTTCACTGGAAGTGGTTTGAAATTGATCATGAACTAATTTTTCAATAAAGTCCACTTCCTGTAAATCATTATCATCTCCAGGTTGCTTGTAAATGTTGAAAATATTCATCTTCAATGTCATGTTTCCAAATGATAGCTTTATCAATCCATTCCTACAATTAATCAATGCATTAGAAGTGGCAAGAAATGGACGTTTTAAAATGATAGAAATTGAATTACATGCTTCAATAGGTTGTGTATCCAAGACAACAAAATCTACAGGGTAAATGAATTTATCAACTTGTACTAACACATCCTCAACTATTCCTCTAGGCACTTTTACAAATCTATCAGCAAGTAAAAGAGTTACATAGGTTGGTTTTAACTCACCTAGATTGAGACTTTGAAAGACTGAATATGGAAGTAAATTCACACTAGCTCCAAAATCAAGTAAAGCTCTTTTAATTTTATGTTCCCCAATAAAGCAAGAAATTGTAGGACAACCAGGGTCTTTATATTTTAAAGCATTATTGTTCTGAAGAATGGCACTTGTTCGGCTAAAAAGGCTTTCTTTTTCACATTCAGTTTTCTCTTCACAGTGCACAGATTTTTCAAAAATTTAGCATAGGAAGGAACCTGTTTAATAGCATCCAACAAAGGTATATTGATCCTTACTTGCTTCCGGAACTACTTGCATTTGCATTGTATTGCCCCTTTGGATTTTGCTGTGGTTGAGATGGAAACTTACCTTTCTCTTGAAAACTGAGAGCAGATGTTAATTTTGCAAAAGTATCTTTAAAATCTGTCATGCCTTGAGCAAGTTGAGTGTTGATTGCCTCTTGCTTTTCAATGAATGCATGCAATGTTTCCTCAAGATTTCTTCTAGGAGGTGGAGCATAAGGAGGTGTATATCCATGAGAATTTTGGAAATTATGGTGTGCTTGAAACGGTGGCTGTGAAGTTTGTGTATTATTGATATCACTCTTCCAACTGAAATTTAGGTGATTTCTCCAACCAGGTATATACGTTTGTGAGTATGGGTTATGGTTGGGCCTTTGGAAACTATTTAAAGCATGGGCTTGTTCATGGAGGCATTCTCTAAAAGAAGGCAAAGTTGGACAATCATTTGTTGAGTGTTCCTTGGTTTCACAGATTTGACACACAATGTCTTGAACATATTTTAATTGACCACTCGTTTTCAATTCAAGTGCTTTGACTTTTCTAGCTAAAGATGCAAACTTGGCTTGGAGGTCATGATCTTCCCTAAGGTTGTGCATACCTCCACTAGATGTTTGCGTTTTACTTGGTGCCTCATACGTACCTGTGGTGTCCCAATTTTGAGCATTTTCAGCTAGCAAGTCTAGGTACTTCATTGCTTCATTAGGGTCTTTATCTTCAAAAGTTCCATTGCACATCAATTCAACCATTTGCCTATCTTTAGGTGTTAAACCTTCATAAAAATGTGAAACCAATCTCCATGTTTCAAAACCATGATGTGGGCAAGTATTAAGCAAGTCTCGATACCTATCCCAACATTAGTAAAATGTTTATCCTGGCTTTTGAGTGAAAGTGATGATTTGTCTTTTGAAAGAGTTTGTTATGTGAGACGGAAAAAACTTTTTTAAGAATTGTTGTTGCATTTCATCCCAAGCACGAATAGATCCTGGTTTCAAATTTTATAGCCATGTTTTAGCTTTATCTTTTAAAGAAAAAGGAAAAAGCTTTAATCTAATGGTGTTCATGCTACAATTTGAGTCATTATAGGTGTTACAAAACTCCTTAAATTCCCTTACATGCAACTATGGATTTTCTAAATCTAAGCCATGAAAAGAAGGTAAAAGTTGAATAATGACTGGCTTAGTAGTAGTAGTAGTAGTAATTAAAAAAAGAAAAGGAAGAAATTAATGAGAACTTTGAGATGGAAGATTACTGTAAGTATTAAACAATGATAAAAACAAATGTCAAGGTTAGAGGATCCACTAATGGTATTTCAATAAGTATAGTATAAACTCTTATTACTCAACTTAGAAGCACACACGAAGGAGGTTCCAATCAGATTATAAATTATTAACATGATTACATTAGTTATCTTATTCGAATGATGCTAATACTTGTAAATGTTGTCAGGCATTCATGATTATAACTTAAATTAACAACAAATAAAGTTTCTTTCATAGCTTAGGTGTCGGTTATACCATACAGTATGGGCTATGAAAGTACCAAGTATTTGTTGTACCAAGTGTTATACAACATAAATCTAGATTAACCATTTAACAAGCAAAGTATTAGAAGTGAACAAGGTAACAAATATAAAACATGTTAATATCAAGCATTAAAGTCCATGTTGAGTTTATACTAAACTTATTCTTACACCATTAGTGTACCATTTTCACCTTGACATAATAGATTTAGCTAAACATAATGAAGGAAAGAAACATAAATAAACAAGATAATAACATAATTATACAAATAAAGGAAAGGAAATGAAGAGCATAAACAAGAGATTAATATAGCATCAAATAAAACTTAAACATTACAAAATACAAAGAAAAAGAGCAAGAGCATGATCTTGATCTAAACACCAAGATGCCTAAATGCATGGCAAATGCCTCCTTTTATAGGCCAAAATTTGGAACTATTGATTTGATGAATAATTGTTGAGTGGGTGGCCACATCTTGACTTGGTGAAAATCCTTATCTTCTTGTCTGAATAAAACGTCATTGCTAACATCAGAACTGGAACCATATGAAATCACGAAAGTTCTAGGAAATTCTCTTAGCTTTCCAGGAAAAAAAAGTTGATGTCATTTGGACTTCTAGGACTCAAGATATGGGCTGAACACTGAACAGTGTCTGGGCTGCAGGACAGATTCAGACTTCTCCGTTGTTGCTATAATTTGGACTTGAAAATGGCCTTCTTAGATCTTGGTGTCCAAATGAAAGTTCTAGGTTTATGTTGTAGCAAATCTGTGTAAAACTTTGAGATCATTTGGACATCTAGAACTCGAGATATGACCAATTACCAAACAGTGTTCTAGTTTGAACTGCACCAATATTTCTTTTCTAAGCTTCACCCTTCTTTATCTTCAAAATTTCAGTAGTTGAATTCCAATCAATCCTTTGATTTATGTGATAGGCTTGTATTTAAGATGAACATTTACATTAAGGTATCTTATAGTATTAGACTTGTTATTACAAAACATGCTTTAGTTAAGGAGTTATTGATACTTTAAGTACAAAATGATGATATAAAACCTTGATAAACATGCACTTTTAAGTACTAATCAATAATTAATTAAGACATGACATCTTATATGGCAAAAGCTAAGCATTGGGAAGAGTTAGCTATCAAGACACAAGCTGCATTGAAAATGTGTTTGGAGAATATAGTTAAAGCTTAAAGACCAATTGGGAAGAGCTGAGATTGAAATAGCTAACAGTAAACATGTGACTAGAATTCATGAAGAGCTAAGAGTGGAGTTTAATGATCATAAGACTGAGGTAGAAGCACTGAGATCTAAGCTGGACAAAGAAAAAATGAAGACCGTACAACTTATGGAAAGCTAGAAAATGATAGAATAACATAATCAAACATTGGATGCTGCCAATAACATTTTGTCTAGAAACAACTTGATCCATACTGAGAGGATAAGGGAACTACAAGATCAAATTGATTGACCAGATGCAGAAGCCCATTTATTACGAGTGGAAGCTCGCCAAGTGGGAGGTGATTTAATGAAGTATTGAAGAAGCTTGGATAACACCAATCTTTTCTTAAAAGCAATAGCTAATAGAGGCAGTGCTTTTTCTCCTCTAATAGATTAGATCAATTTTTCACAATAAGCTTCCGAATAAGTAATAAAGGGTTGAGACCCACATTTTCAATTCAAAAAAAATATGTGTATACGGTTGAAAGCCCAAATGTCAAAAAGCTAAGTAGATCTCTTCTTGGCATCATAACAATGATATCACGTTCAAGCTCAAACAACATATCAAAAGTATAATGACCATATGTCACCAACAACGAGCGAATCCATATCAAATATATTGCATTCATATTCATAAATCTCATACATTTGCTTATAAATTGTCATATTCTACATATAGCATGTGAAATATAGGTCCTCAACTAAAACGTATCCATAATACTCGTTGATTAGTACTTAAAAGTGCATGTTTATCAAGGTTTTATATCATCATTTTGCACCTGAAGTATCAATAACTCCTTAATTAAAGTATGTTTTATAATAACAAGTTTGATACTATAAGATACTTTAATATATGGTAAATGTTCACATAAATCAAATGATTGATTGATGAATTCAACTACTAAAATTGTGAAGATAAAGAGAGGGTGAAGCTTAGAAAAGTGATGCTAGTTCAGTCCAAACTGGAACACTGTTTGGTAATTAGGTCATACCTGGAGCTATAGATCTCGGATTTAGGTTTGCTTTATATGGATGGAAAGATAATACATAGGCCTAAAACTTTCATGTGGAGTCCAAGATTTAAAAAGGTCGTATTTAAGTCCAAATTATAGCAACAATGGAGAAGTTCGAATATGTCCTGTAGCCCAGACATTGTTCAGTGTTTAGCCTATATCTCGAGTTCTAGAAGTCCAAATGACCTTAATTTTTTTTTCTTTCAAAGCTGAGACAATTTCCTAGAACTTTCATGAGTAAAGGTGGTTCAAATTCTGACGTTAGCAATGACGTTTTGTTTAGACAAGAAGATAAGGATTGTCACAAAGTCAAGATGTGGCCACCCACTCAACAATTATTCATCAAATCAATAGTTCTAAATTTTAGCCTATAAAAGGAGGCATTTGCCATGTATTTAGGCATCTTGGTGTTTAGATCAAGATCATGCTCTTGCTCTCTTTCTTTATATTTTGTAATGTTCAAGTTTTATTTTATGTTAAATTAATCTCTTGTTAATGCTTTTCATTTCCTTTCCTTTACTTATATAATTATGTTCTTATGTTGTTTATTTATGTTTCTTTCTTTCATTATGTTTAACTAAATTTATTATATCAAGGTAAAAAGTTTACTGATGCAACCATATTATTCGATAGTTTCACCCGCATTTAACTAATGTTTTGCTTATGTTTTTTTATATAAAATGCCTTAATATTCTTTGTTTTATATTTTGAAGGCACTTTTGGATGAAAGATGCAAAAAGGAGTAAATTGGAGGTATTTGACACATTTGACCTTTAGTCGATGTTTTGTGCAGAGCGTGAGCTCTAGAGGTTGAAATTAAGTGATTCCAGTGGCATTAAAAAGCTAACATCTATACCTTTCTGGACATCTAAGGAAATAAAATAAAATAAGGAAGAGCATGGAAATCGCAGCCTTTAAAGTCAAATCTCGCAATATGCCAGTGTTGACCTTTGGTCATTACTACTTGAATATCTAGAGCTACAGAAGTCCAATTGATGCAAACTTAATATTTTTGGATTCCTGACTCAAAGGCATATCAACGCTCCAAATTTTAGCCATAAATGATGTTCTATGATAGAGATATGATTTTTCAAAGATGACAAATGAATTTTGCCAGCAAACAGGTTTCGTGAAGAAACAAGTCCAAATTACGTTCCGAAGCATCTAAACCGATATCCAAGTTTTTATTTAAGCAATTTAGCTCCACTAAGTCAAAGCTTGAATATTTCATGCAAGGCTATTTCTTATTTTTTAGGAAAATAGTTATTGAAGTACTTAAATGTAAACTATCTACTTAAGGGATGACTATTTTGTAAAATAAAGACTATGGTTTTCTAGGATATAAAAAGAATGAGAGAAAAGAAAGGGGGCAGCCAGCCAAGAGAAGAAAAGTGCCCCCCTCCTCTAAGAAACTCGAAATTATGCATCCCTTCTTCTTTTTGATTAGTTGTTCAACAAACATGCAAGACTAAACTCGTTTTCTTGGTTGCAAAGACACGGAAACCTTCGGATCTCAAGAACTGTGAGATTTATTTTACCTTTTCTTTTCAGTTTATATGATGAATATGTTTGTTCTCCTATGCTTATTTTTCCTATGATTGTTTATTTTAATTGTTAGAGCTGACTTTGACTTATTATTGTAGACAATCTATTGCTAAGTTTGATATTAAAATCAGAGTTATGGTATATGAACTTGTGAAGCAACCGAGTTTAATAATTGTGGTGGATCTACGTTATTAATCTTAGGGAGAACATTCAATCAAATCAAACTTGCTAGGTTATTTATTACTTCGGCACTCTTGCACTTAGGAGAAGACATCAATCTTTTGGTCGTGTCAAGTTTTTGGCACCGTTGCTAGGGAGGTAAATTCTTGTATAAATTATAATATTTATTTTATTTTATTTTCTCTTTTCTCTTTTCATTTTATCTAACTTTTGTTTTGTATTGTTTTCTTTTCTTTTCTTTTATTTTCTTTTCTTCCTTTTATTCACTTCCTACAAGTGCATGAGAGTTTGGTCGCGTAGATTAAGTGGTAGACTTTGTAGGGTATCCTCATCATTTTTAGAAAATATGGCCGAAGAAGATAACCAATCGCTTCATAATAAGAATAATGAGAATAACCGTGTGAGAACACTTAGAGACCACATGAATCCTACAAGAACAAGTGCACCCTCATGCATAGTTTTCCCTCCTGATGCATCTCATTTTAATTCTAAGCCAGTCATTATTCAACTTTTACCTTCTTTTCATGGCTTAGATTTAGAAAATCCATAGTTGCATGTAAGGGAATTTAAGGAGTTTTGTAACACCTATAATGACTCAAATTGTAGCATGAACACCATTAGATTAAAGCTTTTTCCTTTTTCTTTAAAAGATAAAGCTAAAACATGGCTATAAAATTTGAAACCAGGATCTATTCGTGCTTGGGATGAAATGCAACAACAATTCTTAAAGAAGTTTTTTCCAT
This sequence comes from Populus alba, assembly GCF_005239225.2. Taxonomy (NCBI): domain Eukaryota; kingdom Viridiplantae; phylum Streptophyta; class Magnoliopsida; order Malpighiales; family Salicaceae; genus Populus; species Populus alba. The sequence continues at coordinate 8,745,547 of NC_133290.1, read as the reverse complement.
CTCACAGAACAAACTCTTTCAAAAGACAAATCATCACTTTCACTAAAAAACAGGAGAAACATTTTACCAATGTTGGGATAGGTATCGAGACTTGCTTAATACTTGTCCTCATAATGGTTTTGAAATATGGAGACTGGTTTCTGACACGACCAAAAACTTGATGTCTTCTCCCAAGTGTAGGAGTGTCGAAGTAATAAATAACCCGGCAAGACCGGGGTCGAACCACAGAGAGGTTAATTGTATAAATTATAAATAACAAGACGACAACAACAACAACAATAATAACAATAATAATAATTATAATACTCAGTACGTGGCGTTGTTATACCTGAGAATGATCTAAAGATCGGGTCACAGGTTTCCAGCCTATATACTGAGTTTATGAAAAGATCAGAGATATATATTATATAATATAAACAGAATGTAAATAATAATAATGATAATAATAATAATAAAAGCAGAAGATGAAGAAATTAATGAGAACTTTGAGATGAAAGATTAACGTAAGGATTAAACAATGATAAAAACAAATGTCAAGGTTAGAGGATCCCCTAATGGTACTTCAAACAAGTATAGTATAAACTCTTATTACTCAATTGGAAACCACACATAAAGGAAGTTCCAATCAGATTATAAATTGTTAACATGATTACATTAGTTATCTTATTCGAATAAAGCTAATACTTGTAAATGTTGGTAGGCATTCATGATTATAACTTATGTTAACAACAAATCAAGTTCCTTTCATAACTCAGGTGTCGGTTATACCATACAGTATGGGCTATGAAAGTGCCAAGTATTTGTTGTACCAAGTGTTATACAACATAAATCTAGATTAACCATTTAACAAGCAAAGTATTAAAAGTGAACAAGATAACAAATATAAAACATGTTAGTATCCAACGTTAAGGTCCATGTTAAGTTTATATTATACTTATTCTTACACCATTAGTGTACCCTTTTCACCTTGACATAATTAACTTAGCTGAACATAATGAAAGAAAGAAACATAAATGAACAAGATAAGAACATAAATGAGAAAGAAGTTAACTAAGTAAAGGAAAGGAAATGAAGTGCATAAACTTGATATTAATGAAAGCAAAACATAAGCAATACAAAGAGAGAAAGCAAGAGCATGATCTTGATCTGAACACCAAGATGCCTCAATACATGGTAAGTACCTCCTTTTATAGGCCAAAATTAGATGGAACTATTGATTTGTTGACTAATTGATGAGTGGATGGCCACATCTTGACTTGGTGACAATCCTTATCTTCTTGTCTGAACAAAACATCATTGCTAACATCATAATTTGCCCAGATTCTCAAGAATGTTCTAGGAAATTGTCTCCGCTTTCCAACAAAAAAAAGATGAGTCATTTGGACTTCTAGAACTCAAGATATGGGCTGAACACTAAATAGTGTCTGGGCTGGAGGACAGCTTCGGACTTCTTCGTTGTTCCAACAATTTGGACTTCAAAACGGCCTTTTTAATTCTTGGGTTCCTCATGAACGTTGTAGGCCTATGTCTTAGCTTTCCATCCATATAAAATGGACCTAAATCCGAGATCTAGAGCTCCAGATATGATCCAATTACCGAGCAATGTTCCGGTTTGGACTGCACCGGCATCTCTTTTCTAAGTTTGGCCATCTCTTTGTCCTTTCACTTTCAATGCTTAAACTGATCAATCAATCCTTTTATTTATGTGATAGGCCTGCATATAAGATGAGCATTTACATAAATTAAGGTATCTTATAGTATCAAACTTGTTATTATAAAACATGTTTTAGTTAAGGAGTTATTGATACTTCAAGTGCAAAATGATGATATAAAACCTTGATAAACATGCACTTTTAAGTACTAATCAGTTTCATATTTTTATGAAGGGTTAACACCTAGAGATAGGCAAATGGTTGAATTGATGTGCAATGAAACTTTTAAAGATAAAGACCCTAATGAAGCAATGGAGTACCTAGACTTGTTAGCTGAAAATGCTTAAAATTAGGACACTACAGATATTTATGAGGTACCAAGTAAAACCCAACCTCATACATCTAGTGGAGGTATGCACAACCTTAGAGAAGATCATGACCTCCAAGCCATGTTTGCATCTTTAGCTAGAAAAGTCGAGGCAGTAGAATTGAAAAAGAGTGGTCAATTAAAATCTGTTCAAGACATTGTGTGTCAAATCTGTGAAACTAATGAACACTCAACAAATGATTGTCCAACTTTGCCTTCTTTTAGGAAATGCCTCCATGAACAAGCCCATGCTTTAAACAATTTCCAAAGGCCCAATCATAACCGATACTCACAAATGTATAAACCATAGTTAGAGAAATCACCCAAATTTCAGTTGGAAGAGTGATAACAACAATACACAAACTTCACAGCCACCATTTCAAGCACATCATAATTTCCAAAATTCTCATAGATATGCAGCTACTTATGCTCCCCCTCCTAGATGAAATCTTGAGGAAACATTGCATGCATTCATTGAAAAGCAAGATACAATCAACACTCAACTTGCTTAAAGCATGACATATTTTAAAGATACTCTTGCTAAATTCATGTCTGCTCTCAGTTTTCAAGAGAAAGGTAAGTTTCCATCTCAACCACATCAAAATCCAAAGGGGCAATACAATGGAAATGCAAGTAGTTATGGAAGCCAACACATGGATGAAGTCAAATCAGTCATCACTTTTTATAGTGGTAAGGTTATTGAAAAACCCACTCTTGAACCTTGTGAGAAAGATGATGAGTCTATATATAAGGGTAAGGAAGAGGTTGAACCTGAACATTGCAAAGAAAAGGCTGATTCCCCGCCTGTAACATTCCCATATTCGGGATAAAGAAACAATCTCATGTTAGCTGATAAATAGAGTGACTAATATATATTCATTGTATTTGCAATAAAGTCTACTGAAATTTCGACGGAGTATCCCCTATACCGGAAGATCCCAAGTTATCGACGTATGACATGTTTACACTTCTAATATACCGCATCTCCAACTCAATTTAGCCCAATCATCCTAGGTCTCAATCCCACAAACATCACCATTCATATCAACCATAATGTTGATGATATACATTGTACAACAATTATCATTATGGATGGTTAAAGATATAAACTTGCTTAATGGAACATTGTTATACAAACTATTGAATTAAATTCATCTATTCAAGTTTAAACATCAATTATACAAATTGAGTTAAATAAAAGTTGTAATATTACCAAATACAAGGGTATACTCCCTAGAACCTAAATTATATATAAAAAAAAGCGAACCTAAGCTAGAATCTACTCCTGTCGTGCATGCGATGGTCCTGAAAATAAAATACATATTATTGAAATATAAATATCACAATAATATAGCAATACAAATATCTAGCAATTTAAAAAGGCAACATACATTCATATTTTATTCACTTCTCCCTTTTGGTTCTTATTGGAGACTTTTTCTCTTTCAACTACTAAAAACCATTTCCTTTTCTATTATCAACCTCCATTCAAGATCTCATAAAACCACCCATGATTATTTCCGCTCAACACATTACCGATACCAATTTCACTATTATCATCATCATCCTGTAGGAGTCGATGCTAGGTGATCCCCTTACCTGGGATCCTAACATGCACTAATGTATCCTAGTCAATACATGGTGATCCCCTTACCCGGGATCCTAACATACACTAAATGTATGTTAGTCAATACATCTTGATCCCCTCACCCGGGATCCTAACATACACTAAATGTATGTTAGTCAATACATCTTGATCCCCTCACCCGGAATCCTAACATACACTAAATGTATGTTAGCCAATACATGGTGATCCTCTTACCCGTAATCCTAACATACTTTAAATGTATGCTAGTCAATACATCTCGATCCCTTTAGCCGGGATGTATGTTAGTCAATACATCTTGATCCTCTTACCCGAGATCCTAATATACACTAAATGTATGCTAGTCAATACATGGTGATCCCCTTGCCTGGGATGCTAACATACACCATATGTATGCTAGTTCACGCCCCAAATCACACTTATCATATTTTCTTTATCAACTATAATTTCATCACTTGGCAATTCACAGAACAACTGTTCACCTTGAATACACATGTATTCAGAATACTATCCAAATATCGGCATCATTACACAAACTTTCCTCCTTTCTCCTAATATCCAACATTCAGTAATTCACATCTCACATCAATAACTTATTAAGTCATAGAATTAAACTAGAAAGTATAGGTGTGGATCACCTACCTGCAATAGAAGCTCTACTCGTGCTCCCCTGCTGCTGCTGCACCATGCTTGTGGTCCTTCCTGAAATTCACAGGTTTATCTCATAAATTTTCCTCACTCAAGGATATGTTTTATTATAACCATACCAATAACCAATAAGTCTTTCTTTCAGTCATTTCTTAATATTTTACGCTTTTCTCATTTCACCTATTAATATTGTCATTCTTTGTCCAACCACAGTTATCATTCCTTTATATATATATATTTGAACCGTTTCTGTTTAAATCCCAAACTATCACTGTCTAGACTATGAACTGTTACTATCTCGTTTTTGAACTGTTACTGTCTAGACATTGAACTGTTACTATCTAATTTTTGAATTGTTACTGTTTCATTTTTGAATTGTTATTGTCTAGATATTGAACTGTTACTGTCTTATTTTTGAACTGTTACTGTTTAGACGTTGAACTGTTATTGTCTTGAACCGTTACTGTCTAATTTTTAAACCGTTACTGTCTTGAATCGTTACTGTCTAATTTTTGAACTGTTACTGCTAGATATTGAACTGTTGCTGTCTCATTTTTGAACTGTTACTGTTTAGACGTTGAACTGTTATTGTCTTGAACCGTTACTGTCTAATTTTTAAACCGTTACTGTCTTGAATCGTTACTGTCTAATTTTTGAACTGTTACTGCTAGATATTGAACTGTTGCTGTCTCATTTTTGAATTGTTACTGTCTAGACATTTAACTGTTACTGCCTGACCTCTCCTCAGATTTTTAACTTATCTGGAGTTATAGAACTCCGATTTAAACGAGATTAGTCTTGTTAGAAAGCTAAGACATGAGGCTACAAGTTCTATGAATTAAGAAGAATCTAGTTCTGCCTCTATGATAGTCAAAATTGCTCATAAAAAGAAATCAGACTTGCTGCTATGGAGGGTCTATCATAACCCAGTCTCGGTTGATAACCCATAACTGAGGTTCTACAACTCTAAATTAAGCAACACCAATTTCCTTAGTTAACTAACATCCAAAACTACAATTTCTATAAGGAACCTGGTTCTAATTCCCTCATCCTTTTATCCGAAATCTTACTAAAGGTTAGGAGGCGAGTCTGTCCAGATTCATCACCCCCCCTTCCCTCCACACATAACTTTCACAAACTATATTTTCTAGGTAACTTGTCATGGTTTCACGTCCCTAATCACATATCACACATGAATTAACTTAATTTTAACAACAAATACTTTTCCCCCAATTCAAGTCTAAGAACCCTAATCTATAATTCACATCAAGGCATCAATTCATTATCAAATTTGAAATGACTTATAAGATCATGTTTAGAACACTTTACCTGGTATGAATTAAGGTTTTGATCTTCAACCAGTTGAAGATTTTCAACTCCCTCCTTTCTTATCTAATGACAACTAGCCATCCATCTTCTCTTCTTGTTCAATTTCCTTGTTAATCCCTTGCCCACAAATGTTTATTCAATCTATAAACCCTTAATCTTGGATGGATTCTTGAAATTTTGGTGTTTCTCTTTTGTTTTTGCAAGAATAAATACAAAAACTCCCTCTTTTCATTCCTTACGATTTTTGCGGATTTTTGGTGAGAATATGAGTATTTATGCTCTATAATTTTTCTTATTTGCATTTAGGCCCCCACATTTCTCTCTCTCTTTTTTTCCTTCTTATAATTAAGTTATATATCTTTTCATTTCTTATAATTTCACCCCACAACTTTTAGTTTAGTTTATTTTTTTTAATTTAATCCAACCCTCAATATTTTCGGGTTGATTCATAATGTCTCGAAATATTTCGTCCATAAACTTATATCCAAAAATTTATAAATTCCTGTTTTTATTTAACCATATGCATGAATTTCTTCACTTTTATTTCTCATGTAGTTAGTTTGCAATCTAAGCAACCCTTTATTTTTCCCCGGGGTTTACATTCTCCCCTCCTAATAGAAATTTCATCCTCGAAATTTAAGTTATGTACCTATGTCGAAGAATAAATGCGGGAACTTTTGCTTCATCTCAGATTCTCTTTCCCATATTTCTTCTTCTATTCAAGAGTTTTTCCATAATACTCTCACCAGGGAAACTCTCTTATTCCTCAACACCCTCACATCTCAATCCAAGATCTTGACAAGCTTAGCTTCCATGTTTAAATCCCCTTTAATCTTTATAGGAACATGTGGTAATACCCGTGAGGGGTTTATCTTGGCCTTTAGCAGCAATGACACTTGTAACACATTATGAATCTTATCCAAATATGCAGGCAAATTTAACGATAGGCAACTTGTTCGATTCTTTCCTTAATCTCAAAAGGGCCAATATATCTTGAAGCTAATTTTCTTTTTTCTCCAAATCGAATGATGCCTTTCTAAGGCGCCACCTTCAAAAATACCTTATCCCCCACTTGGAATTCTAAAGGCCTTTTTTGGTTATCTGCATAACCCTTTTTTTTTTTCTATCTCGGGCTTCCTTCATCCTCTTTTCATATCACCCTCACCTTGTTAGTTGTCAGTTGTACCATTTTAGGTCCCCAAAGTTTCCTTTTTCCTACTTTCTCCCAACAAATTGGGTACGACATTTCCCCTCATACAATGCTTCATATGAAGCCATACCAATAGTAGTTTGATGTCTATTATTATAAGTAAACTCCACCAAAGGCAGGAGATCTTCCCATTTCCCTCTGAACTCCAGCACACAGGACCCTAGAAGATCCTCAAGAGTTTGAATAGTCCTTCCAGATTGACCATCTATTTGAGGATGAGATGTTGGGCTTAGATTCAACTTTGTCCCCAATGCTCGTTGTAAACTAGACCATAATCTCAACGCGAACCTTGGATCCCGCTCCGGCATAATCAACACTGTCACTCTATGAAGTCTAATTACTTCATTTACATATAATTTTGCTAGCTTATTGATTAGTATTTAAAATTGCATTTTTATCAAGGTTTTAAACCATTATTTTGTACTTGAAGTATCAATAACTCCTTAACTAAAGCATGTTTTATAATAACATACCTAATAATATAAGATACCTTTAATTTATGGTAAATGTTCATCTTAAATGAAGGCCTATCACATAAATGAAAGGATTGATTGATGAGTTTAAGTATTGAAATTGAAAGGATAAACGAGAGGGCCAAACTTAGAAAAGAGATGTTGGTGTAGTCCAAACTGGAACACTGTTCGGTAATTGGGTCATATCTCGAGTTCTAGATGTTCAAATGACCTCAAGTTTTTGGACATATTTGGTAAGACATAGGCCTATAACTTTCATGTGGAGTCTAAGATTTAAAAAGGCCGTTTTCAAGTCCACATTATAGCAAGAATGGAGAAGTCCGAATCTGTCCTACAGCCCATACACTGTTCAGTGTTCACCCATATCTCGAGTTCTAGAAGTCCAAATGACCTTAATTTTTTTTTCCTGGAAAGATAAGACAATTTCCTATAACTTTCATGTGTATAGGTGGTTCTAGTTCTAATGCTAGCAATGACGTTTTCTTCAGATAAGAAGATAAGGATTTTTACCAAGTCAAGAGTTGGCCACCCACTCAACAATTAGTCATCAAATCAATAGTTCCAAATTTTGGCCTATAAAAGGAGGTATTTGCCATGCATTTAGGGGCTTGGTTGTTTAGATAAAGAACTTTCTCTTGTTCTCTCTCTTTATATTTTTTTGTAATTCTTAAGTTTTGCTTTTATTAATATCTTGTGTATGCTTTTCATTTCCTTTCCTTTACTTAGTTAACTTGTATCTTATTTATGTTTTTATTTTATTTATTTATATTTCTCTTCTTCATTATGTTTAGCTAAGTTGATTATGTCAAGGTGAAAAGGTTACACTAATAGTGTAAGAATAAGTATAGTGTAAACTCAATATGGACCTTAATGTTTAATATTAACATGTCTTATCTTTTTATCTTCCTAATTCTTAATACCTTACTTGTTAAATGGTTAATCTAGATTTGTGTTGTATAACACTTGGTACAACAAATGCTTGGCACTCTCATAGCCCAACCATATGGTATAACCTACACCTGTGCTATGAAAGGAACTTGATTTGTTGTTAACATAAGTTAGCATCATGAATTCCTGACAATATTTAAAAGTTTGGTTTTGCTTAAATAAGATAATTAATATGACCATGTTAACAATTTATAATGAGCTGTTAATGACAAATCATTCGATTGGAATCTTCTTTATGTGTGGTTTCTAGTTGAGTAATAAGAGTTTATATTATACTTGTTTGAAATCCCGTTAGTGGATCCTCTAACCTTGACACTTGTTTTTATCATTGTTTAATTATCACATTGATCTTCCATCTCAAAATTCTCATCAACTTCTTCCTTTACTACTACTACTACTACTATTACTATTATTATTACCATTAATATTAGTACTACTACTACCACCACCACCACCACCACCACCATTAATATTAGTATTATTATTACTAGTACTAGTACTAGTACTACTACTACTACTACTACTACTAGTATTATTATTATTATTACTATTACTATTATTGTTATTATTGGTGTTATTATTATTGTTGTTGTATTATTGTAATTTATAATTTATACAATTAACCTCCCTGTGGTTCAAACCCGGTCTTGCCAGGTTATTTATTACTTCGACACTCCTACATTTGGGAGAAGACATCAATCTTTTAGTTGTGTCAAGTTTTTGGTGTTGTTGGCGGGGAGGTAAATTCTTGGACAAATTATAGTATTTATTTTATTTTTGGTTTTTACTTTTCTTGTATCTAACTTTGTTTCTTTTGTTTTGTTTTCTTTTCTTCCTTTTATTCTCTTCTTACACGTGCATGAGAGTTTGGTCACGTACATTAAGGGGTAAACTTTGTAGGGTATCCTCAAAATTTTCAGAAAATATGGCCGAAGAAGATAACCAGTCACTTTATGATGTGCCGTGAATGATTTGAAAATCGGCAACAATGATTATAATGAAAATGGATGAAGGATGGGTCTGGTTGTGTTGTCTTTCTTTTGGTATTTAGGCTGGATTGTAGTGATTTAAGGTAAATAAGATGGAGATAGACTAGAATGATACTTTGATAAGTCGATCTGGACGCCACAAAGATCAATCTAGGATTTCGACGCCACACTCTTTGTGATTGAAGAGTGATAAGTCAGGTAGGGTTCTTCACAAAACGAATTTGGAAGAACAACTCTTAATTCTCTGAATTAAGTTTTCAAATCTTGGCCAAAAGTGTTTATTTTATATTCTGATACATATTTATCTTTGGAACATCCCTCCAAAGTTAGGTGAATTCAACATGACAGAAGTCAAGCCTAAAAACTAGACTTTTAATAAAGCAAGTAGACAAATTTAACTAACAGACGTTTTTTTTGACATTTCTAAAACATATGCAGACGAAATTTAAAACAGCCATAACTTTTGACACAAAAGTCTAATGCAATCATGGTTGGACAATATAGAAAGATCACGTTCTGAACTTGAATTTTACCTACATAAATCTTCTTTTCACATGCATTGGATGACTTCAAATTCGGGTTCAAATCCATCTACTGTTCTGACCGTAAACAGCATCAGTTCCTTCACTTGCATTATCAATCCAAATACAAGTAGCCCAGCATGAAAAGAACCATTAAGGGCTTTTCCCATCTCCAAGTTCCAACTGTAGGCAAATAAGCACCCTTGAACCAATTTCAAACTGATTGCTAATTTTTAACTCCGACGCAGCTTCAATCATTGCAATTTGATTCGTCAAGGCCCGTTGTAGTTGTTTTGCTCTCGCTCTTGTCATTGGACCATCTGAATCCTCTTGCATATTAGATTCAGCTTTACGAGATGGATTATAATTCCCATGATGCACATCATCAACCCCGGGTTGAAAATGATTTGTCCTCAAATCAGAATCGTCATCATCATCCAAGTACGGAGATAAGTCTTTAACATTAAAAGTAGTTGATACATTGTAATCACCAGGAAGATCTACCTTATACGCATTGTCATTCACCTTCTCTATAATACGAAATGGACCGTCAGCTCTTGGCATCAACTTGGACTTACGTTTGCTTGGAAATCTGCCCTTGCTAATATGAATCCAAACAAGATCTCCAGGTTCAAACCTGACCATCTTTCGCCCCTTGTTAGCTTGTTTAGCATACTTTGTTGTTTTCTCCTTAATATGTAGTCGAACCTGCTCATGTAGTTTCTTCATCAATTCTGCCTTTCTAATTCCATCCATAGATGTCCTCTCATCAATTGGAATATGAACAAGATCAATAGGAACACAAGGATTAAAGCCATACACAACCTCAAATGGTGAAAATTTTGTAGCCCCATGCACACTACGATTATATGCAAACTCCACAATCGGCAAACAAGTATCCCAACTCTTCAAACTCTTATGTATAACAGCTCGTAACAAAGAAGATAAAGTTCGGTTTACTACCTCAGTTGGTGGATGACATGCCGTACTGAAAAGTAACTTTGTTCCATGTTTCCTCCAAAGAGTCTTCCAAAAATGGCTTAAGAACTTTGTATCAGGATCAGAGACAATGCTTTTAGGAATTCCATGCAAACGAACAATCTCTTGAAAGAACAAATCAGCAGGAATGAAATGGGACATTTTGGAGAATCGATCAACCACCACCATTATGGAATCCTTCCCACGTTGTGTTCTTGGTAATCCAAGTACGATTTGAAAATCGACTTTAGAAAACAATACAGCACCATGCAACTCATCAAGCAAATCATCAAGTCTGGATATAGGAAATCGATACTTAACTGTTATTTTGTTGATAGCACGGCTGTCCATGCACATCCTCATGGTACCATCTTTCTTCGGAACAAGCAAAGTAGGTACGGAACATGGACTAAGTGATTCTCGCACATAGCCCTTCTCTAAGAGCTCACCGACCTGCCTTTGAATCTCTTTCGCTTCCTCTGGATTACATCTGTATGCTGGTCTATTAGGAAGTGAAGCTCCCGGCACCAAATCAATTTGATGCTCAATACCACGAATAGGTGATAATCTTTTAGGTAATTCATCTGGAAATACATCTTTAAATTCTTCAAGAAATTCCTTAATCTGTCTTGGTAAGTCCAATCCTTCTACTTGTAGTAGTTGCTTTGCCCAGACCATGAAAACAATCCCTGTTGTGGCTAATGCTTGTTTGATGTCTCCTTTTTTGGCTAACAACAGCTCCTTTCGTGATGTCACCTCCTTTTGTTGGCTTCGTAACTGATCCTCTCTAACTTGTTGAGAACTCAGTGGTAACAAGTTCACCTTCTTTCCATTCAGCATAAAAGAATAAGTGTTCTTCCGTCCATTATAGGTCACATCCTTATCAAACTGCCATGGACGACCCAACAACAAATGGCTAGCTGACATTGGTGCAACGTCACATAAAACCTCGTCGTGATAGGTTTTAATGGAAAAAGGTACACGAACTTGCTTTGTCACCCGAATCTCCCCATTCTTATTCAGCCATCGCAAACTATAGGGTCTGGGATGTGGAAGGGTATTTAAACCCAATTTCTCCACCAAGGTAGTTGACGCAACATTAGTGCAACTTCCATTATCAATGATCATCCCGCACACCTTATCTCGAATCTGACATCGAGTATGAAAGATGTTCTCGCGTTGCTCATCACTAACGTCAATTTGTGCATTCAGAACCCGTTGAACAACCAACAAATCTCCCTTCACTGGTTCGAAATCCTCTTCTTGTTCAGCCACTTGTACCTCATCTTCGTCTTCAGTTTCAACCTCATCTCCACTGATCAGCTCTCCATGATCCCCATGCAAAATCATCACCCTTTTATTTGGACATTCAGAAGCAATATGCCCATGTCCCAAGCACTTGAAGAACTTAATGTCCCGAGACCTCCTAGGGTGTTGAGGTTCTGTCACCTTCTCCTTTCCCTTCAAAGAATCAGAACTGGTATTCCCCTTGCTAAACTCCACCTTCTCATCTTGTTTAGGTGTGCTCCATGTTTGTGTAGGCGTAGAAACAGCCCTTGTCGCGCTTGACGTAGTTCCACCAGTTCGGACACCTCGTCTCTGTTGCCTCTCTACTCGGGTTGCAAGCTTTATAACATCCTCAAGGAAGATGTATGGCTGTAACTCAACAACATTAGTTATATCCTTCCTCAACCCTCCAAGAAATCTAGCTATTGTTTGCTCTTGAGGTTCCATCAATTCACATCGAATCAGCAGCAGCTCAAACTCTTTCACATACTCTTCCACAGTCAAAGATCCCTGTCGCAAAGTTTGAAGTCTGATGTATAGCTCCTGTTTATAGTAATCAGGAACAAATCTCTTCTTCATCACTCTTTTCATAGTTGCCCATGTTGCAATCTCCTCCTCTTCATCCCTTCTCCTCTGAATCTTTAAGTTTTCCCACCATAAAAGAGCATAATCTGTAAACTCAAGTGCTGCCACATTGCACTTCCTTTCTTCAGAATATTCATACCATTCAAACACCTTTTCAACCTTCTGAATCCACTCCAAGTATTCCTCAGGTGAACTACTTCCTCTAAACGGTGGAATCTTAAGTTTGAGACCATTAGGAGGATTATAATTCTGCCTTCTTGGTCTGACCCTATCATCAGCCTCATCATCCCCATTTGGATCTTCGTCAGCTTCTATAATATCATTTCGTGGCACCCTAAGTGCTTGCCTCGGTTGGGGTTGCAAATTATTTCTTTGCATCCTTTGTATAAGGGTATTCAACAGTTCACGAATTCCCGTCATCTCATCCCGGATCTCAGCATGAGATCGTTGTAAGCCCATAACCTGTGCCTGTTCCAAACTTAACCCTCTTGGCAAATCTTCTTTATCTCCAGCCATAGTTAAGTTTATCAACCTCAATTCCAGCAAACCTTTCTTCTTTTTTTTTTTTTTTTTTTGGCTCCCGCCTAAGATCGCAACTGATGCTCTGATACCAGATGATGTGCCGTGAATGATTTGAAAATCGGCAACAATGATTATAATGAAAATGGATGAAGGATGGGTCTGGTTGTGTTGTCTTTCTTTTGGTATTTAGGCTGGATTGTAGTGATTTAAGGTAAATAAGATGGAGATAGACTAGAATGATACTTTGATAAGTCGATCTGGACGCCACAAAGATCAATCTAGGATTTCGACGCCACACTCTTTGTGATTGAAGAGTGATAAGTCAGGTAGGGTTCTTCACAAAACGAATTTGGAAGAACAACTCTTAATTCTCTGAATTAAGTTTTCAAATCTTGGCCAAAAGTGTTTATTTCATATTCTGATACATATTTATCTTTGGAACATCCCTCCAAAGTTAGGTGAATTCAACATGACAGAAGTCAAGCCTAAAAACTAGACTTTTAATAAAGCAAGTAGACAAATTTAACTAACAGACGTTTTTTTTGACATTTCTAAAACATATGCAGACGAAATTTAAAACAGCCATAACTTTTGACACAAAAGTCTAATGCAATCATGGTTGGACAATATAGAAAGATCACGTTCTGAACTTGAATTTTACCTACATAAATCTTCTTTTCACATGCATTGGATGACTTCAAATTCGGGTTCAAATCCATCTACTGTTCTGACCGTAAACAACATCAGTTCCTTCACTTGCATTATCAATCCAAATACAAGTAGCCCAGCATGAAAAGAACCATTAAGGGCTTTTCCCATCTCCAAGTTCCAACTGTAGGCAAATAAGCACCCTTGAACCAATTTCAAACTGATTGCTAATTTTTAACTCCGACGCAGCTTCAATCATTGCAATTTGATTCGTCAAGGCCCGTTGTAGTTGTTTTGCTCTCGCTCTTGTCATTGGACCATCTGAATCCTCTTGCATATTAGATTCAGCTTTACGAGATGGATTATAATTCCCATGATGCACATCACTTTATAATGAGAATAATGAGAATAACCATATTATGACACTTAGAGACCACATGAATCCCACAAGAACAAGTGCACCCTGATGCATAGTTTTCCCTTTTGATGCATCTCATTTTAATTGTAAGCCAGGCATTATTCAACTTTTACCTTCTTTTCATGGTTGAGATCGAGAAAATCCATACTTGCATTTGAGAGAATTTGAAGAAGTTTATAACACCTATAATGACTTAAATTGTAGCATAAATACCATTAGATTAAAGCTTTTTTCCTTTTTGATTAAAAGATAAAGCTAAAACATGGCTACAAAATCTTAGGACAGGATCCATTCGTACTTGGGATGAAATGCAACAACAATTTTTAAAGAATTTTTTTCCATCTCACAGAACAAACTCTTTCAAAAGATAAATCATCACTTTTACTCAAAAACTAGGTGAAACATTTTAACAATGTTGGGATAGGTATCGAGACTTGCTTAATACTTGCCCTCATCATGGTTTTGAAACATGAAGATTGGTTTCACAATTTTATGAAGGGTTAACACCTAAAGATAGGCAAATGGTTGAATTGATGTGCAATGAAACTTTTGAAGATAAAGACCCTAATGAAGCAATGGAGTACCTAGACTTGCTAGCTGAAAATGCGTAAAATTAGGACACTACGGGCACTTATAAGGCACCAAGTAAAACCCAACCGCATACATCTAGTGGAGGTATGTATAACCTTAGGGAAGATCATGACCTCCAAGCCAAGTTTGCATCTTTAGCTAGAAAAGTCGAGGCAGTAGAATTGAAAAAGAGTAGTCAATTAAAATCTGTTCAAGACATTGTGTGTCAAATCTGTGAAACAAATGAACATGCAACCAATGATTGTCCAACTTTGCCTTCTTGCAAGGAATGCCTCCATGAATAAGCCCATGCTTTAAACAATTTCCAAAGGCCCAATCATAACCCATACTCGCAAACATACAACCCTGGTTGGAGAAATCACCCAAATTTCAGTTGGAAAAGTGATAACAATAATGCACAAACTTCACAAACACCGTTTCAAGCACACCATAATTTTCAAAATTCTTATGGATATGCACCTCCTTATGCTCCACCTTCTAGAAGAAATCTTGAGGAAACATTGCATGTATTCATTGAAAAGCAAGAGACAATCAACACTCAACTTGCTCAAAGCATGACAAATTTTAAAGATGCTCTTGCAAAATTCACATCTACTCTCAGTTTTCAAGAGAAAGGTAAGTTTTCATCTCAACAACAGCAAAATCCAAAGGGGCAATACAATGCAATTGTAAGTAGTTCTGGAAGTCAACATATGGATCAAGTCAAATCAGTCATCACTCTTCGCAGTGGTAAGGTTATTGAAAAACCCACTCTTGAACCTTTGTGAGAAAGATGATGAGTCAATCTCTGAGGGTAAGGAAGGGGTTGAATCTGAACATTGTAAAGAAAATACTGATTCTCCGCCAGCACTTCTATTTCCTTATGCCCTAACCAAACAAAGGAAAGTCAATCACAATTCTGAAATCCTTGAAACTTTCAAACAAGTAAGGATCAATATACCTTTGTTGGATGCTATTAAACATGTACCTTCCTATGCTAAATTTTTGAAAGATCTATACATTATGAACAAAAAATTGAATGTGAAAAAGTAAGTGCTTTACTTGATGCTTTAGAACAATAATGCTTTGAAATATAAAGACCCTGGTTGTCCTACAATTTCTTGCTTTATTAGGGAACATAAAATTAAAAGAGCTTTACTTGATCTTAGAGCTAGTGTCAATTTATTTCCATATTCGGTTTTTTAAAGTCTCAATCTAGGTGTGTTAAAACCAACTTTTGTAACTCTTTTACTTGTTGATAGATCTGTAAAAGTGTCTAGAGGAATAATTGAGGATGTGTTAGTACAAGTTGATAAATTCATTTACCCTGTAGATTTTGTTGTCTTGGATACATGACACGACCAAAAGATTGATGTCTTCTCCCAAGTGCAGGAGTGTTAAAGTAATAAATAACCCGGCAAGACCGGGGTCGAACCACAGGGAGGTTAATTGTATAAATTATAAATAACAACACGATAACAACAACAATAATAGTAATAGTAATAGAAATATTGAGAGTAATAATAATAATACTCAGTACGTGGCGTTGTTATACCTGAGAATGATCTAAAAGATCGGGTCACAGGTTTCCAGCCTATATACTGAGTTTATGAAAATATTAAAGAGATATATTATATAATATAAACAGATTTCTGATGCGAATGAACAAGGCAAGACCAATAATGTCAGGATCCTTGATCAAACACAAAGCATACTTAACGTACATATAATATAACAAGAATGTAAATAATAATAATAGTAGTAGTAATAATAAAGAGAGCTTTGAGAGGTAAGGTTGATGTAAGGATTAAACATTACAAAGAGAGAAAGCAAGAAGATGATTTTGATCTGAAAAATAATATATCTAAATACATGGCAAATACCTCCTTTTATAGGCTAAAAATTAGAACTACTGATTGGTTGACAAACTATTTAGTTGGTGGCCATCCATTGATTTGGTGGCTGGTGCTTGACATTGTTGGCTGGTTATTGATATTGTTGGCTGGTCAAAACGTCATTGCTAACATCAGAATTAGAGCCCTTTGTTCCATGAAAGCTGTGGGCAATTGTCTTAGCTTTCCAACAAAAAAAACCAGAGCTCATTTGGACTTCTAGAACTCAAGATATGAGCTGAAAACCGAACAGTGTCCGAGCTGCAGGACAAGTTCCGACTTCTCCGTTGTTCCTAAGATTTGAACTTGAAAACGACAGATTTGAGTCTTGGACTCTCATGAAAGTTTTAGGTCTATGTCTTAGCTTTCCATCCATATAAAGTAGACTTAAATCCGAGTTATACAACTCCAGTTATGATCCAATAACCGAATGGTGTTCGAGTTTGGAATTGAACCAGCATCTCTTCTCTTAGCCTAGTCCTCTTTTTGTCTCTTCACTTTCAATAGTTAATCACATCAATAAATCCTTTGAATTGTGAGATATACCTGCATTCAAAATAAGTATTTACCATAAATTAAAGATATATTATATTATCAGACTTGTTATTATAAAACATGCTGTAGTTAGGGAATTTAATGATACTTTAGTGCAATACGATGATATAAAACCTTAATGAGAATGCACTTTTAAGTACTAATCACACCCCCCAACCAGCTTATTACTAGTCCCTAGTAATCAAAGCGTTAAAATAGAAAAACAATTTGCAAGTTCCACAAAGCAAGGTATTCATCATTTAACTTCCATTAATCTATCCAAATAAACAAACTCTCATTAAATTTATATATCTGTTTCATACTTCTTAAACAAGATATTAATAAACCTTCTTTTATGTGCTCAATGTATGAAAACATAAATTATGAGGCTTTTATTGGAAGAAAACAATATTCTGTTCTAATGTTTTTCTAAGGTTAACTTCCTTAGGTTGAGATTATTATCTTTTTTTTTTTGTGGTATATATACATATAACTTAAAACACAATGCATCATTAACCCATATAGCGAGCTTTAGGCTAATGACTCCCAGACCAGTTGGTCTTAGGGCATCAGGTGTTGAGACACCCCTACGAGCTTAGTAACTCGGGTTGCAGATACTAATATGTAGATAGTGCAATGTTTGATTCCCTTAAGCTTTCTCCTCAACCCATATAACAAGCACTGGGCCAATAGCTCCCAAGTCAGTTGACTTGAGGGTACTAGGTGTTAAAACACCCCTTCGGGCTTAATTGCTTAAATCAAGGAGGCTACGAAACCAAACTTATCAACTTTTTTTTTTCAATTTATTTTTTTTTTGTTTTTTTTTGTTTTTTTTTTGCAAATTATATATTATCCCTTTCCCTTAGTTGTTACCTTTAACAAAAGAACATGAATAATGTAATAATCCAATATGCAACCCACAATCATATGTTAAAGTGTGTGTGTGAAAATGAAGGTTTAAGAATACTTATTAAATGTGTATATAAGCAGAATTAAGTGATAACAATGTGAGAGTTTGTAAACCTGAATATTTCAAGAAGTATTATGATAGACCTTGGTAATGATACTTACTAAGATGCGTCTCTAGAGTCAATAAAATTTCCTCCTTACTCTGCCATCCTAATAAAGATACTTACTAAGATGCGTCTCAAGAGTTAATAAAACTGACTCCATACTCTGCTATCCTAATAAAAATGTTGTCAAATGGTTTTAATAATAGAAAACACAGTTAGTTAATAATTTTTTTTTGTTTTTTTTTAAATATCAACTATCCCTCCCCCCAACCAAAACGAGACATTGTCCTCAATGTGCTAAGGCAGAAAGAAAGAGTATAGAAGACATCACCTGAAACAGCAACTACTGACAAACCTGAAACATACTTAAACAAATATAAGAAAGAACAAAACACAATTATGATATTAATAAAACCAAAAGACACAAGTTGTCACAAACTAAGGCTCAAATCCAATCTAAGCTTTTTACGGTGTTCCGTGATTGACCAATTGAGTTGACTCATAGAGGAATCAACTACAGGGATGAAAGATTGTAGTTCATCAATCAATTGCTCAACAGTAGCAGCAGAGATGAGGATTTGTCGCGCTGAAAATGTTAGGAATTCCTGTTCCACAGCTTGATCAAGGAAAGACAGTAACTTATCATAAAAACCATTGACATTTAACAAACCTATAGGTTTATGGTGAATGTGCAGTTGGGCCCAAGAGGAAATATGAAAGATTTCTTCCAATGTTCCCAAACCACCTGGTAAGGCAATGAAAGCATCAGCATGGCTAAACATGGCGTTTAGTCGATCAGACATTGTAGGGACCTGTATTTCCTCTCCAATTGTTTTTTCAATGATGTCCCCAGTTGCTAAAGCTTTGGGGACAACCCCCAAAACTTGACTGCCTCCCAAAAATACAGCCATTGACACACCTCCCATTAACCCAAGGCTACCTCCCCATAAACTAAATGAATCTTTCTCTCAGCTAGTACCCGACCAAGATGATTTGCTGATTCTAAAAACTCTTTTTCTTTCCCAGGACTGGATCCACCGAAAACACAAATATTTCTGATGTGATGACTTGAGGAACCTGCCATTTCTACACACTTCTATATTTGATGAATGTATGGGTTGAGTAGAAATGAAGGGTAGGAAAAGAAGAATTTATAGATGAGAATTTGAAAATGCAATCATACCACCTATATGTAGGCCAGCTGTTGTCTCACACTCTCTCTCTCTCTCTTTATTTATTTATTTATTTATTTTGACAAATCATGTATGTACAGGTAGTTGTGATTGTGGCTCACATCTTCCCTTGGTTTTACGTTCAAGAACGGCTTAAACGCCCTTTATGGGTCGGGGATAAGCTTCCCATCCAGTTTTCTTATAACTGGCAAACAGGGTCTTTTTTAGTCAGATTCCCAAGACTAAGTCGATCATGTTCTTTATGGAATTGTGGCCATAAATCATGAATTACACGATGCACATCTCCACTAGGATGCGTCTCAAGGGTCAACAAAAGATTATCTAAAGACCCCTTACTCAGGCCATCCTTAATGAATTGTATCTTATCTTCACGGTTTACAGATACCATTCCTAAAGAATGACATGTTGCATTGCAAGTCCATCTGGCATATCTGTGATAGACTTTCAGTCGTTTTGCACGACGTTTCTTTGCAAAAGTGCTTGTACCTGTTCCAGGCATGTGTGAAATGAAAGAATTGGAGGACTCACCTGAGAATCGGACCTTTGCTTCAATTAGCCAGCGAATATCTTCAGGAATTCCATGATTCATTAACAACCTCAATCTTGCACACAAATATCAGTAATTTGGGAAACTGAAAGAACCGACTTAAGTCATGGAGTACCGTTATCCGCCATTTGACCGGGGTGAAAGAGAGACTAGCAAAACAAAAGTTATACCAAAACACAAAACAATGTGAGAAAAAAAAAATCAATCTTTATATACAGGATCACTCAATTCAATAGAGTCATTTTCAACTGAAAAATTGTCAAAATAAACTTTCAAACGATGCCCATTTACCTTGAAAACATTGCCATTCTTTGGATTCTCAATATCACAGGCCCCATATGGCCAGGAAATAAATGGAGTCGAGAATTATAAAGCAAGACTTTTTGACCAACATTAAATGTTTTTCTCAGTATTTTCTTGTCATGAAAGTCTTTGATTCTTGCTTTATGAATTTTTGAATTGTCATATGCATCATTTCTTATTTCCTCAAGCTCATTTATTTGCAATTTTCGCAGCTGACTAGCATCATCAAGGTTTGAATTGAAAGCTTTAATAGCCCAATAAGCTTTATGTTCAATTTTCGCAGGCAAGTGACAAGGTTTCCCATAAACTAGTCTATAAGGTGACATACCTAATGATGTTTTATAAGCAGTTCGATAAGCCCAAAGTGCATCATTAAGTCTTAAAGACCAGTCTTTCCTATTAGGGTTAACTGTTTTCTCCAAGATTTGTTTGATCTCCCTATTAGCAAGTTCTACTTGTTCATTTGTCTGGGGGTGATAAGGGGTGGTAACTTTGTGTGTAATTCCATATTTCTTCATTAAAGACTCAAATGGCTTGGTACATAAATGTGTTCCACCATCACTTATCATGGCCCGAGGGATTCCAAATCAACTCAAAATATTTTCTTTTAAAAACTTGATCACTGTTTTATGATCATTATTATGACTTGGAATTGCCTCTATCCATTTTGAAACATAGTCTACTGCGACTAATATGTAAACAAAACCAAATGATGGAGGAAATGGACCCATAAAATCTATATCCCAACAGTCAAAGATTTCAATGACAAGAATAGTATTTAAAGGCATCATGTGACGTTTTGAAATAGATCCTAACTTTTGACAGTTTTCACAAGTTTTGCAGAATGCATGCGTATCTTTAAACATGGTGGGCCAATAAAATCCACATTGTAAGATTTTTGCAGTTGTCTTTCTTGATGAGAAATGACCCCCACATGCCTCAGAATGACAAAATTTAATAACACTACTTACCTCATTGTCGGGAATGCATCTTTGAAATATTTGATCAGGACAATATTTGAATAAGTAAGGGTCATTCCAATAAAAGTTCTTCACTTCGTTCAAGAACTTTCTTTTGTCTTGAGTACTCCAATGAGCTGGCAAATGTCCTGAAACAAGAAAATTAACAATATTAGCAAACCAAGGCATTATAGAGACGGAAAGTAAAGATTCATCAGGAAAGTAGTCATTAATTGGTGTGATGTCAGATCTTGAATCAGTTGTCAATCTTGACAAATGATCCGCGACAACATTTTCGGTGCCTTTCTTATCCTTGATTGTGATATCGAATTCTTGAAGTAACAAAATCCACCGCACCAATCTAGCCTTAGAATCCTTCTTAGAAAGAAGATATTTCAACGCTGCATGATCGCTAAAAACAATAACAGGTGAGCCAACAAGATAAGATCTGAATTTTTCACATGCAAATACTATTGCAAGTAATTTCTTTTCAGTGGTAGTGTAATTCATTTGAGCACTATTTAAAGTTTTACTTGCATAGTAAATCACATAGGGTTTCTTATCTTTTCTTTGTCCTAAAACAGCACCCACGGCATAATCACTAGCATCACACATTATTTCAAAAGGTAATGACCAATCAGGAGGTTGAATAACAGGAGCAGAAGTAAGCAAGCTTTTAAGTTTAACAAAGGCTTCTTCACAATGTTCAGTCCATTCAAAAACATTATCCTTTATTAGAAGGTTACATAATGGCTTAGATATTACACTAAAATCTTTGATGAACCTTCTATAAAAACCAGCATGTCCTAAGAATGATCTAACATTTTTAATAGATTTTGGTGCTGGTAAGTTGGCAATTAACTCGATTTTAGATTTGTCAACCTCAATTCCTATTGATGAAACAATATGACCAAGAACAATACCATTTGTTACCATAAAATGACATTTTTCCCAATTCAGCACAAGATTCTTCTCTTCACACCTGTTCAAAACCTTTTCCAAGTTATTTAAACAATCATCAAATGAATCACCAAAAACAAAAAAGTCATCCATAAAAATTTCAAGAAAACATTCAACCATATCACTGAATATGCTAAGCATGCATCTTTGAAACGTGGCTAGTGCATTACATAATCCAAAAGGCATCCTTCGATATGCAAACGTACCAAATGGACATGTGAAAGTAGTTTTCTCTTGATCTTCAAATGCAATTTCAATTTGGTTGTAACCTGAATAGCCATTTAGGAAACAATAAAATTCATGACCTGCAATTCTTTCTAGGATTTGATCC
Organism: Populus alba; assembly: GCF_005239225.2. NCBI lineage: Eukaryota > Viridiplantae > Streptophyta > Magnoliopsida > Malpighiales > Salicaceae > Populus > Populus alba. The sequence goes on along the minus strand of NC_133290.1, from coordinate 8,723,064 downwards.
ATGAAAGGTAAAGGAAAATGATCTTTTCTAGTCATTGAATTAAGTTTCCTATAGTCAATGCACATGCGCCAACCAGTAATAGTCCTAGTTGGAATTAACTCATTCTTCTCATTTGTTATCACAGTAACTCCAGACTTTTTGGGTACAACTTGGGTAGGACTTACCCATTTGCTGTCAGAAATAGGATAAATGATTCCATTATCTAGAAGCTTAATGACTTCATTTTTCACTACTTCTTTCATATTAGGATTAAGCCTTCGTTGCATTTCTCTAGAAGGTTTAGCATTTTCCTCCAAATAAATCCTGTGTGTGCAAATCAAAGGGCTAATTCTTTTTATGTCAGCTATGGTCCATCCTAATGCATTTTGTGCATTTTCAGAGTCTGTAATAACTTACCTTCTTGATGAACATTAAGTTTGGAAGAAATTATTACCGGAAAAGTTTCATTTTCTCCCAAAAATGAGTATTTGAGATTAAATGGTAATGGCTTCAAATCGGGTTTTGGTGGTTGAACACTTGAAGGTATGGACTCAATTGATCGTGGTGGCAATTCCTTAATTTTCGGTCTCCAACTATTTGCCTTTGACTCTTCCTGAAAATAAACCATTTGCAAATCTTCAGATTCATTAAACTTAGTTTCACTGGAAGAATTTTCAAATTGATCATAAATTAGTTTTTCAATAAAATCTACTTCCTGTAAATCATTATCATCTCCAGGTTGCTTGTAAATGTTAAAAACATTCATCTCCAATGTCATGTTTCCAAAAGATAACTTCATCACTCCATTCCTACAATTAATTAATGCATTAGAAGTTGCAAGAAATGGATGTCCTAAAATAACAGGAATTGAGTTGCATGCTTCAACAGGTTGTGTATCCAACACAATAAAATCCACAGGAAAGATGAATTTATCAACTTGTACTAACACATCTTCAATTATTCCTCTAGGCACTTTTACAGGTCTATCAGCAAGTAAAAGAGTTACAGAAGTAGGTTTTAACTCACCTAGATTGAGACTTTGAAAAACTGAATATGGAAGTAAATTCACACTAGCTCCAAGATCAAGTAAAGCTCTGTCAATTTTATGTTTTCCAATAAAGCAACAAATTATAGGACAACCAGGGTCTTTATATTTCAAAGCATTATCATTCTGAAGAATGGCACTTACTTGTTCGGCTAAAAAGGCTTTCTTTTTCACATTCAGTTTTCTTTTCACAGTGCACAGATCTTTCAAAAATTTAGCATAAGACGGTACCTGTTTAATAGCATCTAACAAAGGTATATTGATCCTTACCTGTTTGAAAGTTTCAAAGATTTCAGAATTGTGATTGACTTTTCGTTGTTTGGTCATGGCATGAGGAAATGGAAGTGTTGGCGGTGAATCAACCTTTTCTTTGCAATGTTCAGGTTTAACCCCTTCCTTACCCTCAGAGATAGACTCTTCATCTTTCTCACAAAGTTCAAGAGTGGGTTTTTCAATAACCTTACCACTACGGAGAGTAGTGACTGATTTGACTTGATCCATATGTTGGTTTCCGGAACCACTTGCACTTGAATTGTATTGCCCTTTGGGATTTTGTTATGGTTGAGATGGAAACTTACCTTTCTCCTGAAAACTAAGAGCAGATGTAAACTTTGCAAGAGTATCTTTTAGATCTGCCATGGTTTGAGCATTTTGAGTTTTGATTGTCTCTTGCTTTTCAATGAATGTATGCAGTGTTTCCTCAAGATTTCTTCTAGGAGGGGGAACATAAGGAGGTGCATATCCATGAGAATTTTGAAAATTATGGTGTGCTTGAAATGGTGGCTGTGAAGTTTGTGCATTATTGTTACCACTCTTCCAACTGAAATTTGGGTGATTTCTCCAACCAGGGTTATACGTTTGCGAGTATGGGTTATGAATTGACCTTTGAAAACTATTTAAAGCATTGGCTTGTTCATGGAGACATTCCTTAAAAGAAGGCAAAGTTGGACAATCATTGGTTGAGTGTTCATTAGTTTCACAAATTTGACACACAATTTCTTGAATAGATTTTAACTGACCACTCTTTTTTAATTCTAGTGCCTCAACTTTTTTAGCTAAAGATGCAAATTTGGCTTGGAGGTCATGATCTTCCCTAAGGTTGTACATGCCTACATTAGATGTATGAGGTTGAGTTTTACCTAGTGCCTCACGCGTACTTGTGGTGTCCCAATTTTGAGCAATTTCAGCTAGCAAGTCTAGGTACTCCATTGCTTCATCAGGGTCTTTATCTTCAAAAGTTCCATTGCACATCAATTCCACCATTTGCCTATCTTTAGGTGTTAACCCTTCATAAAATTGCGAAACCAATCTCCATGTTTCAAAACCATGATGAGGACAGGTATTAAGCAAGTCTTTATATCTATCCCAACACTTGTAAAATGTTTCTCCTGGTTTTTGAGTGAAAGTGGTGATTTGTCTTTTGAAAGAGTTTGTTCTATGAGAAGGGAAAAACTTCTTTAAAAACTGTTGTTGCATTTCATCCCAAGCACGAATGGATCCTGACCTAATATTTTGTAGCCATGTTTTAGCTTTATCTTTTAATGAAAAAGGAAAAAGCTTTAATCTGATGGTGTTCATGCTATAATTTAAGTCATTATAGATGTTGCAAACTTCTTCAAATTCTCTTAAATGCAAGTATGGATTTTCTAATTCTAAGCCATGAAAAGTGGGTAAAAGTTGAATAATACCTGGCTTAAAATTAAAATGAGATGCATCAGGAGGAAAAACAATACATGATGGTGCACTTGTTCTTATTGGATTCATGTGATCTTTAAGTGTTCTCACACGATTATTCTCATTATTCTCATTTTGAATTGACTGGTTATCTTCTTCGGCCATGTTTTCTTAAGAAAATGAGGATTTCCTAGAAAGTCTACCACTTAATGTACGTGTCCAAACTCTCATGCAAGTGCAAAAGAAAAGAAAAGAAAAAGAAAAGGAACAAAAATTAGAAAAACAAATAAAAGTAAAAACAAAAGAAAATAAAAGAAATATATAATTTATACAATACTTACCTTCCCCGGCAACGACGCCAAAAACTTGACACGACCAAAAGATTGATGTCTTCTCCCAAGTGCAGGAGTGTCAAAGTAATAAATAACCCGGCAAGACCGGGGTCGAACCACATGGAGGTTAATTGTATAAATTATAAATAACAACACGATAACAACAACAATAATAACAAAAATAATAGTAATAGTAATAGTAATATTGAGAGTAATAGTAATAATACTCAGTACGTGGAGTTGTTATACCTGAGAATGATCTAAAAGATCGAGTCACAGGTTTCTAGCCTATATACTGAGTTTATGAAAATATTAAAGAGATATATTATATAATATACACAAATGTTTGATGCGAATGAACAAGGCAAGACCAACAATGTCAGGATCCTTGATCAAACACAGAGCATACTTAACGTACATATAATTTAACAAGAATGTAAATAATAATAATAGTAGTAGTAATAATAAAGAGAGCTTTGAGAGGTAAGGTTGATGTAAGGATTAAACAATAATAAAACAAATGTCAAGGTTAGAGGATTCACTTAATGGTAGTTCAAATAAATATAATATAAACTCTTTTTATTACTCAACTGGAAACCACACACAAAGGAGGTTCCAATCGGATGATTTATCGTTATTAACTCATTATAAATTGTTAACATGATCATATTAATAATCTTATTTAAGTAACACCATACTTATAAATGTCATCAGGCATTCATGTTGCTAGCTTATGTTAACAACAAATCAAGTTCCTATCATAATAATGATGTCGGTCGAAAACTATGAAGGATCAAGCATTTGATGTACCAAGTGTTATACAACACAAATCTAGATTAACCATTAAGCAAGGTATTAAGAATTAGTAAGATAAAAAGATAAAACATGTTAATAACAATCTTTCTTGGATATAAACATTAAAGTCCATGTTGAGTTTATATTATATCTATTCTAACACCACTAGTGAAACCTTTTCACCTTGACATAATTAACTTAGCTAAACATAATGAAGAAGAAAAACATAAATAAACAATATAAGAACATAAACATGATATAAGTTAACTAAGTATAGGAAAGGAAATGAAAAAAAGCATAAACAATAGATTAATATAGCATGAAAGAAAACTTGAACATTACAAAGAGAGAAAGCAAGAAGATGATTTTGATCTGAAAAATAATATATCTAAATACATGGCAAATGCCTCATTTTATAGGCTAAAAATTAGAACTATTGATTGGTTGACAAACTATTTAGTTGGTGGCCATCCATTGATTTGGTGGCTGGTTCTTGACATTGTTGGCTGCTGGTTCTTGACATTGTTGGCTGGTTATTGATATTGTTGGCTGGTCAAAACGTCATTGCTAACATCAGAATTAGAGCCCTTTGTTCCATGAAAGCTGTGGGCAATTGTCTTAGCTTTTCAACAAAAAAAACCAGAGCTCATTTGGACTTCTAGAACTCAAGATATGAGCTGAAAACCGAACAGTGTCCGAGCTGCAGGACAAGTTCCGACTTCTCCGTTGTTCCTAAGATTTGAACTTGAAAACGGCAGATTTGAGTCTTGGACTCTTCATGAAAGTTTTAGGTCTATGTCTTAGCTTTCCATCCATATAAAGTAGACCTAAATCCGAGTTCTACAACTCCAGTTATGATCCAATAACCAAATGGTGTTCGAGTTTGGAATTGAACCAGCATCTTTTCTCTTAGCCTAGTCCTCTTTTTGTCTCTTCACTTTCAATAGTTAATCACATCAATAAATCCTTTGAATTGTGAGATATACCTGCATTCAAAATAAGTATTTACCATAAATTAAAGATATATTATATTATTAGACTTGTTATTATAAAACATGTTGTAGTTAGGGAATTTAATGATACTTTAGTGCAATACGATGATATAAAACCTTAATGAGAATGCACTTTTAAGTACTAATCAATACACAACCTATTGAAGCATGTAATTCAATTCTTGTTATTTTAGGACGTTCATTTCTTGTAACTTCTAATACATTGATTAATTGTAGGAATGGACTGATGAAGCTATCATTTGGAAACATGACATTGGAGATGAATATTTTCAACATTTACAAGCAACCTGGAGATGATAATGATTTACAGGAAGTGGACTTTATTGAAAAATTAGTTCATGATCAATTTCGAACCACTTCCAGTGAAACTGAGACTGATGAACCTGACAAGTTGCAAATGGTCTATTTTCAGGAAGAGCAAAGGCATGTAATTGGAGACCACAAATTAAAGAATTGTCACCATGGTCAATTGAGTCCATACCTTCAAGTGTTCAACCACCAAAACTTGATTTGAAGTCGTTACCATTCAATCTGAAATACTCATTTGTGGGAGAAAATGAAATCTTTCTGGTAATAATCTCTTCCAAACTTAATGCACATCAAGAAGGTAAGTTATTACAGACTCTAAAAATGCACAAAAATGCATTACGATGGACCATAGCTGACATAAGAGGAATTAGTCCTTTGATTTCCATACACAGGATTTATTTGGGGGAAAATGCTAAAATTTCTAGAGAAATGCAACGAAGACTTAATCCTAATATGAAAGAAGTAGTGAAAAATGAAGTCATTAAGCTTCTAGATAATGGAATCATTTATCCTATTTCTGACAGCAAATGGGTAAGTCCTACCCAAGTTGTACCCAAAAAGTCTAGAGTCACTGTGATAACAAATGAGAAAAATGAGTTAATTCCAACTCGGACTATTACTGGTTGGCGCATGTGCATTGACTATAGGAAACTTAATTCAATGACTAGAAAAGATCATTTCCCTTTACCTTTCATGGATCAAATCCTAGAACAAGTTGCAGGTCATGAATTTTATTGTTTCCTAGATGGCTATTTAGGTTACAATAAAATTGAAATTGCATTGGAAGATCAAGAGAAGACTACTTTCACATGTCCATTTGGTACTTTTGCATATCGAAGAATGCCTTTTGGTATATGTAATGCACCGGCCACGTTTCAAACATGCATGCTTAGCATATTCAGTGATATGGTTGAACGTTTTCTTGAGATTTTTATGGATGATTTTTCTGTTTTTGATGATTCATTTGATGATTGTTTAACTAACTTGGAAAAGGTTTTGAATAGGTGTGAAGAGAAGAATCTTGTACTGAATTGGGAAAAATGTCATTTTATGGTAACAAACGGCATTGTACTTGGTCACATTGTTTCATCGAAAGGAATTAAGGTTGAACAATCTAAAATCGAGTTAATTGACAACTTACCCACACCAAAATCTGTTAAAGATGTTAGATCATTCTTAGGACATGCTGGTTTTTACAGAAGGTTCATCAAAGATTTTAGTGTAACATCTAAACCATTGTGTAACCTTCTAACAAAGGAAAATGTTTTCGAATGGACTGAACAATGTGAAAATGCCTTTGTTAAACTTAAAAACTTTCTTACTTCTGCTCCTATCATTCAACCTCCTGATTGGTCACTACCTTTTGAAATAATGTGTGAAGCTAGTGATTATGCTGTAGGTGTTGTCTTGGGAGAAAGAAAAGATAAGAAACCTTATGTGATTTACTATGCAAGTAAAACTTTAAATAGTGCTAAAATGAATTACACTACCACTGAAAAGGAATTACTTGCAGTAGTATTTGCATGTGACAAGTTTAGATCTTATCTTGTTGGCTCACCTGTTGTCATTTTTAGTGATCATGCAACTTTGAAATATCTTCTTTCAAAAAAGGATTCTAAGGCTAGATGTGCAAAACAATTGAAAGTCTGTCACATATGTGCCAGATGGACTTGTAATACAACATGTCGTTAGTTCTTTAGGAATGGTATCTGTAAACCATGAAGATAAAATACAATTCATTAAGGATGGCCTGAGTAAGGGGTCTTTAGATAATCTTCTATTGACTCTTGAGACGCACCCTAATTTAGATTTGCATTGTGCAATTCATGATTTATGGCCACAATTCCATAAAGAACATGCTCGACTTAGTCTTGGGAATTTGACTAAAAAAGACCATGTTTGCCAGTTTTTAAGAAAACTGGATGGGAAGCCTTTCCCCGACCCATAGAGGGCGTTTAAGCCATTCTTGGACATAAAACCAAGAAAAGATGTGAGCCACAATCACAACTACCTGTATATACACATGCTTTTTCAAAATAAATAAATAAATAAATAGAGAGAGAGAGAGAGAGAGACTACAGCTGGCCTACATATAGGTGGTATGATTGCATTTTTAATTTCTCATCTATAAATTCTTCTCTTCCTTCCTTTCATTTCTACTCAACCCATACATTCATCAAATATAAAAGTGTGTAGAAATGGCAAGTTCCTCAAGTCATCACATAAACAATATTTGTGTTTTCGGTGGATCCAGTTTTGGGAAAGAAAACGAGTTTTTAGAATCAACAAATCATCTTGGTTAGGTACTAGCTGAGCGGAAGATTCATTTAGTGTATGGAGAAACAATTGGAGAGGAACTACAGGTCTCCACAATGTCTGATTAAATGAATGTAATGTTTAACCATGCTGACGCCTTCATTGCCTTACTAGGTGGTCTGGGCATATTGGAAGAGATTTTTCATATTTCCTCTTGGGCCCAACTACACATTCACCATAAACCCATAGGTCTGTTAAATGTTAATGGTTTTTATGATAAGTTGTTGTCTTTTCTTTATCATGCTGTGGAACATGAATTTCTAACATCTTCGGCACGACAAATCATAATCTCTGCTGCTACTGCTAAACAATTGATTGACCAACTACAATCTTTCATCCCTGTAATTGATCCCTTCATGAGTCACATAAATTGGTCAACTAAGGAAAGCCGTGAAAAGCTTAGATTGGATTTGAGCCTTCGTTTGTAATAACTTTGTGTCTTTTGTTTTTATTATTATGTTTTGTTGTTTCTTATATTTGTTTAAATGTGTTTTAGGTTTGTTAGTGTTCGCTATTTCAGGTGATGTCTTCTATACTCTATATTTCTACCTTAGGACATTGAGGACAATGTCTCATTTTAGTTGGGGGGGGAAGGGTAGTAGTTGATATATTAAAAAAAAAAACTAACTGTATTTTTTATTTCATAAACTATTTGCAAAACTGTTGTTATTAGGATGACAGAGTAAAAGGAGTTCTTTTGTTAAAGTGACTCTTGAGATGTATCTTAGTAGACATTCTTAACAAGGTCTATCAGAACACTTCTTGAAATATTCAGGTTTACAAACTCTCGTATTGTTATCACTAGATTATGCTCATATGCTCATTTAACAAGTATTCTTAAATCTTTATTTTCACACACACACTTTAACATATGATTGTGGGTTGCACATTAGATTATTACATTATTTATGTTCTTTTGTTAAAGGTAACAACTAAGGAAAAGGGATAGTATATAATTAGTAAAAAAAAAAACAAAAACAAAAACAATAATAAAAACGTAGATAAGTTTGGTTTCGTAGCCTCCCTAACCTAAACAATTAAGCCCGAAGGGGTGTTTTAACACTTAATACTCTAAAGTCAACTGACTTGGGAGGTATTGGCCCAACGCTTGTTACATGGGTTGAGGAGAAAAGCTTAAGGGAATCAAATATTGCACTATCTACATATCAGTATCTGCAACCCGAGTTACTAAGCTCGTAGGGGTGTCTCAACACCTAATGCCCTAAGACCAACTGGTCTGGGAGTCATTAGCCGAAAGCTCGTTACATGGGTTAAAGATGCATTGTGTTTTAAGTTATATGTATATATATTTAAAAAGAAAAAAAAAAGAAGAAAAAGATAATAATCCTAACCCAAGGAAGTTAACTTTAAACATTAGAAAAAAAATTTTGTTTTCTTCCAAGTAAAGCCCCATAACTATATGTTGATATTTTGAGCACAATAGAAAGGTTTATTAATACCTTGTTTAAGAGTTATTGAGCAGATATATGAATTTAATGCGAGTTTGTTTATCTGGATAGATTAATAGAAGTTGAATGATGAATGCCTTGCTTTGTGGAACTTGCAAATTGTTTTTTTTTTTTTTACTTTAACGCTTTGATTACTAGGGACTAGTAATAAGCTGGTTGGGGGGTGATTAGTACTTAAAAGTGTATGTTTATCAAGGTTTTATATCATCATTTTGCACTTGAAGTATCAATAACTCCTTAACTAAATCATGTTTTATAATAACAAGTCTGATACTATTAAATGCCTTAATATATGGTAAATGTTCATCTTAAATGCAAGCTTATCACATAAATTAAAGGATTGATTGATCAATTCAAGTATTGAAATTGAAAGGACAAAGAGAGGGCCAAACTTAGAAAAGAGATGTTGGTGCAATCCAAACTTGAACACTATTCGGTAATTGGGTCATATCTCGAGTTCTAGATGTCTAAATAATCTCAAAGTTTTACATAGATTCAGTAAGATATAGGCCTACAACTTTCATGTGGAGGCCAAGATCTAAGAAGGCCGTTTTCAAGTCCAAATTATAGCAACAACGGAGAAGTCTGAATCTGTTCTGTAGCGTAGACACTGTTTAGTGTTGAGCCCATATCTCGAGTTCTAGAAGTCCAAATGACCTCCATTGTTTTTCCTAGAAAGCTAAGACAATTTCCTATAACTTTCACAATTATAGGTGGGCCTAGTTTTGATGCTAGCAATGACGTTTTATTTAGACAAGAAGACAAGGATTTTCACCAAGTCAAGAGTTGGCCACCCACTCAACAATTAGTCATCAAATCAATAGTTTCAAATTTTAGCCTAAAAAAGGAGGCATTTGCCATGCATTTAGGGGCTTGGTTGTTCAAATCAAGAGCTTACTCTTGCTCTCTCTCTTTTTATTTTTTTTTTGTAATTTTTAAGTTTTGCTTTCATTAATATCTTGTTTATGATTTTCATTTCCTCTCCTTTACTTAGTTAACTTGTATTTTATTTATTTATGTTTCTCTTCTTCATTATGTTTAGCTAAGTTTATTATGTCAAGGTGAAAAAGTTACACTAATGGTGTAAGAATAAGTATGGTGTAAACTCAATATGGACCTTAATGTTTAATATTAATATGTCTTATCTTTTTATCTTACTAATTCTTAATACCTTGCTTGTTAAATGGTTAATCTAGATTTGTGTAGTATAACACTTGGTACAACAAATACTTGGCACTCTCATAGCCCACCCGTATGGTATTACCTACACCTGTGCTGTGAAAGGAATTTGATTTGTTGTTAACATAAGTTAGTATCATGAATTCCTGACAATATTTAAAAGTTTGGTGTTCTTTAAATAAGATAGTTAATATGATCATGTTAACAATTTCTAATGAGCTATTAATGACAAATCATCCGATTGGAACCTCCTTTGTGTGTGGTTTCCAATTGAGTAATAAGAGTTTATACTATACTTGTTTGAAATACCATTAGTGGATCCTCTAACCTTGACACTTGTTTTTATCATTGTTTAATTCTTACATTGATCTTCCATCTTAAAATTCTCATCAACTTCTTCCTCTTCTTCTTTATTATTATTATTATTATTATATTACTATTACTACTATTAAATTAGTATTATTATAACTATTGCTATTACTATTATTGTTATTATTGTTGTTGTTGTATTATTGTTATTTATAATTTATACAATTAATCTTCTTGTGGTTCGACCCCGGTCTTGTCGGGTTATTTATTACTTCGACACTCCTGCACTTGGGAGAAATCATCAATCTTTTGGTCGTGTCACTCCCGCTGCCATTCTTGCTGCTATAGCTCTCACTATATGATCCATAGAAGCAGGATCCTAAAATGGATTTGTCTCGTCTACCGATACCACTGATGGGGGTATATTTTCTCCCGCTATGTCTAATACATCGGGCATTGTTTCCCTAGCTTGACGGGACAACAAATCATCTCGAAGTCTCACTGACTCGCCTCTTTCAGAGTATACTGATGTTGCAGGTACATGAGAGGAAGTGTTTGTCAAAGGATCCCAATCTAGATCACTTTTATAATGAAGACTTTTATCATTTCCCCGAACTGGAAATGGATCAGTCCTGGCTCCTTGCCTTGTTCTCACTATCTTGAACCACATTTCAAAACCTTATACTCATTGCTATCCCCAGAATAACAACCTGAGCTTTGATACCAAAATGTAACATTCCCATATCCAGGATAAAGCAACGATCTAATGTTAGCTGATAAACAGAGTGACTATATATATATTCATGGTATTTGCAATAAAGTCTACTGAAATTTCGATGAAGTATCCCCTATACCGGGAGATCCCAAGTTATCAACGTACAACATATTTGCACTTCTAATATATCGCATCTTCAACTCAATTTAGCCCAATCATCTTAGGTCTCAATCCCACAAACATCACCATTCATATCAACCACAATGTTGATGATATACATTGTACAACAATTATCATTATGGATGGTTAAAGATATAAACATGCTTAATGGAACATCATCATACAAACTATCGAATTAAATTCATCTATTCAAGTTTAAACACCAATTATACAAATTGAGTTCAATAAAAGTTGTAATATTACCAAATACAAGGGTATACTTCCTAGAATCTAAATTACAAAAAAAGCGAACCTAAGCTAGAATCTACTCCTGTCTCCTTTTTGAACTGTTATGACACGACCAAAAGATTGATGTCTTCTCCCAAGTGCTGGAGTGTCGAAATAATAAATAACTCGGCAAGACCGGGGTCAAACTACAGGGAGGTTAAATGTATAAATTATAGACAATAATAATACAACAACAACAATAAAAATAGCAATAATAATAATAATAATAATAATAAAGAATAAGAAGAAGAAGAAGAAGAAGTTGATGAGAACTTTGAGATGGAAGATTAATGTAAGGATTAAACAATGATAAAAATAAATGTCAAGGTTAGAGGATCCACTAATGGTATTTCAAATAAGTATAGTATAAACTCTTATTATTCAATTGGAAACCACACATAAAGGAGGTTCCAATCGGATGATTTGTCATTAATAGCTCATTATAAATTGTTAACATTATCATATTAATTATCTTATTTAAGTAACACCAAACTTTTAAATATTGTCAGGAATTCATGATGCTAACTTATGTTAACAACAAATCAAGTTCCTTTCATAGCACAGGTGTAGGTAATACCATACGGTTGGGCTATGAGAGTGCCAAGCATTTGTTGTACCAAGTGTTATACAACACAAATCTAGATTAACCATTTAACAAGCAAGGTATTAAGAATTAGTAAGATAAAAAAAATAAGACATGTTAATATTAAACATTAAGGTCTATGTTGAGTTTACACTATACTTATTCTTACACCATTAGTGTAACCTTTTCACCTTGACATAATAAACTTAGCTAAACATAATGAAGACGAGAAACATAAATAAACAAAAGAAGAACATAAATAGGATACAAGTTAACTAAGTAAAGGAAAGGAAATGAAAACCATAAACAAGATATTAATGAGAGCAAAACTTAAGAATTACAAAAAATATAAAGAAAGAAATAAAGAGCTTGATCATGATCTGAACAACCAAGATGCCTAAATGCATGGCAAATGCCTCCTTTTATAGGCCAAAATTTGAAACTGTTGATTTGATGACTAATTGTTGAGTGGGTGGCCAACTCTTGACTTGGTGAAAATCCTTATCTTCTTGTCTGAATAAAACGTCATTGCTAACATCAGAACTGGAACCAACTGTACCCATGAAAGTTATAGAAAATTGTCTTATCTTTCCAGGAAAAAAAATTGAGGTCATTTGGACTTTTAGAACTCGAGATATGGGCTAAACACTGAGCAATGTCTAGGTTGCAAGATAGATTCAGACTTCTCCGTTATTGCTATAATTTGGACTTGAAAATGACCTTTTTAAATCTTGGACTCCACATGAAAGTTGTAGGCCTATGTCTTACCGAATCTGTCCAAGAAAGTAAGGTCATTTGGACATCTAGAACTCGAGATATGACCCAATTACTAAATAGTGTTCTAGTTTGGACTGCACCAACATCTCTTTTTTAAGTTTGGCCCTCTCTTTGTCCTTTCAATTTCAATACTTAAACTATCAATCAATCCTTTCATTTATGTGATAGGTCTTCATTTAAGATGAACATTTACCATAAATCAAAGGTATCTTATATTATTAGGTATGTTATTATAAAACATGCTTTATTTAAGGAGTTATTGATACTTCAAGTGCAAAATGATGATATAAAACCTTGATAAAAATGCACTTTTAAGTACTAATTACACCCCCCCAACCAGCTGATTACTAGTCCCAAGTAATCAAAGCGTTAAAATAGAAAAACAATTTGCAAATTCCACAAAGCAAGGCATTCATCATTTAACTTCCAATAATCTATCCAGATATACAAACTCTCATTAAATTCATATATTTGCTCAATACCTCTTAAACAAGATATTAATAAACCTTTCTTTTGAGCTCAAAATATCAACATATAGTTCTAGGGCTTTACTTGGAAGAAAACAAAATTTTTGTTCCAATGTTTAAGGTTAACTTCCTTGGGTTATGATTATTATCTTTTTCTTCTTTTTTCTTTTTAAATATATATACATATAACTTAAAACACAATGCATCTTTAACCCATGTAACGAGCTTTCGGCTAATGACTTCGAGACCAGTTGGACTTAGGGCATTAGGTGTTGAGACACCCCTACGCGCTTAGTAACTCGGGTTGCAGATACTGATAGATTGTGCAATGTTTGATTCCCTTAAGCTTTTCTCCTCAACCCATGTAACAAGCATTGGGCCAATAGCTCCTAAGGTAGTTGACTTTAAGGTATTAGGTGTTAATACACCCCTTCTGGCTTAATTGCTTAGGTTAGGGAGGCTACGAAACCAAACTTATCTATGATTTTATTTTTTTAATTAATTACATTTATTATCATTTTTTTTTTTGCAAATTATATATTATCATTTTCCCTTAGTTGTTACCTTTAACAAAAGAACATAAATAATGTAATAATCAAATGTGCAACCCACAATCATATGTTAAAGTGTGTGTGTAAAAATAAAGGTTTAAGAATACTTGTTAAATGAGTATATGAGCAGAATCAATTGATAATAATGTGATAGACCTTGTTATGAATATTGCAAATAACCATTGGAAAATGTTTACTAAGATGCATCTCAAGAGTCAATCAAATTCTCCCTTACTCTGTCATCCTAGTAATAACAGTTTTGTCAAATGGTTTTAATAATAGCAAAAATAGTTAGTAAGTTTTTTTTTTTTTAATGTCAACCACTACCTTCCCTCCCAACCAAAACGAGACATTGTCCTCAATGTCCTAAGGTAGAAAGATAGAGTATAGAAGACATCACCTGAAACAACGAACACTGACAAACCTGAAACACACTTAAACAAATATAAGAAATAACAAAACAAAATAATGTGCTATTAACAAAACCAAAAGACATAAGGTTTCACAAATGAAGGCTCAAATCCAATCTAAGCTTTTTGCGGCTTTCCATAGTTGACCAATTTATGCGACTTATGGAGGGATCAATTACAGGGATGAAAGATTGTAGTTAGTCAATCAATTATTCAACAGTAGCAGCATAGATTATGATTTATCGTGTCAAAGATGTTAGAAATTGTTGTTCCACAGCTTGATCAAGAAAAGTAACAAATTATCATAAAAACCATTAACATTTAACAAACCTATAGGTTTATGGTGAATATCTAGTTGGGCCCAAGAGAAAATATGAAAGATCTCTTCCAATGTGCCCAGACCACCTGGTAAGGCAATGAAGCCATCAGAGCATGGTTTAACATTGTATTCATTCGATCAGACATTGTGGAGACCTATAGTTCCTCTCCAATTGTTTTTTCAAGATGTCCCCTTGTGCTAAAAGCTTTGGGGACAACCTCCAAAACTTGACTGCCTCCTAAGAATGCAGTTGTTGACACACTCTTCATTAACCCAAGGCTGCCTCCCCCATATACTAAATGAATCTTTCTCTCAGCTGGTATCGTCACAAGATGATTTGCGGATTCTATAACCTCTTTTTCTTTCCCAAGACTGGATCCACAAAAAACACAAATATTGTTTATTTTAAGAGCTGAGGATCTTGCCATTTCAAGACCTGTCCATGCTTGTAGAATGTATGGGTTGAGTGGAAATGCATATGAGTCCTTGAACATGGTGGGCCAGTAAAATCCACTTTGTAAGATTTTTGCAATCGTCTTTTTTGACAAGAAATGATCCCTACATGCTTTAGAGTGACAAAATTTAATGACACTACTTACCTCATTGTTGGGAATGCATTTTTGAAATATTTGATCATGACAATATTTGAATAAGTAAGGGTCATTCCAATAAAGGTTTTGCACGTCGCTCAAAAACTTTCTTCTGTCTTGGTTATCTAAATGAGTTGGCAAAAATCCTGAAGCAAGAAAAATGCTATTTTTAGCAAACCAAGGCATTGAACTAAGAGAAACTAAAGATTCATCAGGAAATTAATCATCGATTAATGTGATGTTGGATGTTGAATTTATTGTCAATTTTGACAAATGATCCATGACAACATTTCAGTGCCTCTTTCATCTTCGATTGCTTCCTATTTGGTCATGGCATGAGGAAATAGAAGTGCTGGTGGGGAATCAGTCTTTTCTTTTCAATGTTCAGATTCAACCCCTTCCTTACTCTTAGAGATTGACTCATCATCTTTCTCACAAGATTCAAGAGTGAGTTTTTCAATAACCTTACCACTGCAAAGACTAATGTCTGATTTGACTTGATCCATGTGTTGGCTTTCAGAACTACTTGCATTTGCATTGTATTGCCCCTTTGGATTTTGTTGTGGTTGAGATGGAAACTTACTATTCTCTTGAAAACTAAGAGCAGATGTGAATTTTGCAAGAGCATCTTTAAAACCTGTCATGCTTTGAGCAAGTTGAGTGTTGATTATCTCTTGCTTTTAATGAATGCTTGCAATGTTTCTATAAGATTTTTTTCTAAAAGGTAGAGCATAATGAGGTGCATATCCATGAGAATTTTGAAAATTATGGTGTGCCTGAAACGGTGGCTGTGAGGTTTGTGCATTATTATTATCACTCTTCCAACTAAAATTTAGGTGATTTCTCCAACCAGGGTTGTATGTTTGCGAGTAGGGGTTATCATTGGGCTTTTGAAAACTGTTTAAAGCATGGGCTTGTTCATGGAGGCATTCCTTGAAAGAAGGCAAAGTTGGACAGTCATTGGTTGCATATTTATTTGTTTCACAGATTTGACACACAATGTCGTGAACAAATTTTAATTGACCACTCTTTTTCAATTATAGTGCCTCGACTTTTCTAGCTAAAGATGTAAACTTGGCTTTGAGGTCATGATCTTCCCTAGGGTTATACATACCTCCACTAGATGTATGAGGTTGGGTTTTACTTGGTGCCTCATAAGTGCCTATAGTGTCCCAATTTTGCGCATTTTCAGCTAGCAAGTCTAGGTACTCCATTGCTTCATTAGAGTCTTTATCTTCAAAAGTTCTATTGCACATCTTTAGGTGTTAACCCTTCATAAAATTGTGAAACTGACACGACCAAAAGATTGATGTCTTCTCCCAAGTGCAGGAGTGTCGAAGTAATAAATAACCCGGCAAGACTGGGGTCGAACCATAGAGAGGTTAATTGTATAAATTATCAAGAACAATACAACAACAATAATAACAATAATAGTAATAGTAATAATAATATTAATAGTAATAATAATAATAATAATAATAATAATAATAATAATAATAATAATAATAATACTCAGTACGTGGCGTTGTTATACCTGAAAATGATCAAAAAGATCGGGTCACAGGTTTCCAGCCTATATAATGATTTTATGAAAAGATCAAAGAGATATATTATATAATATAAACAGATTTCTGATGCGAATGAACAAGGCAAGACCAACAATGTCAGGATCCTTGATCAAACAAAGAGCATACTTAATGTACATAAAATATAACAAGAATGTAAATGATAATAATCATAGTAGTAGTAGTAGTAGTTGTTGTTGTTGTAATAAAAAGAAAAAAAGAAGAATATGAAGATGTTAATGAGAACTTTGAGATGAAAGATTAATGTAAGAATTAAACAATAATAAAAATAAATGTCAAGGTTAGAGGATTCACTAATGGTACTTCTAACAAGTATAATATAAACTCTTATTACTCAACTGGAAACCACACACAAAGGAGGTTCCATCAGATTATAATTGTTAACATAATTACATTAATTATCTTATTCGAGTAATGCCAATACTTGTAAATATTATCAGGTATTCATAGTGATAACTTATGTTAACAACAAATGAAGTTCCTTTCATAGCACAGGTGTAGGTTATACCATACGGTTGGGCTATGAAAGTGCCAAGTATTTGTTGTACCAAGGGTTGTTCAACACAAATCTAGATTAACCATTTAACAAGCAAGGTATTAAAAGTGAGCAAGGTAATAAATATAAAACATGTTAGTATCAAGCATGAAAGTCCATATTGAGTTTATACTATACTTGTTCTTACACCATTAGTGTAACCTTTTCACCTTGACATAATAGATTTAGCTAAACATAATGAAAGAAAGAAACATAAATAAACAAGATAAGAACATAATTATACAAATGAAGGAAAGGAAATGAAAAGCATAAACAAGAGATTAATATAACATCAAATAAAACTTAAACATTACAAAATACAAAGAAAGAGAGCAAGAGCATGATCTTGATCTAAACACCAAGATGCCTAAATGCATGGCAAATGCTTCCCTTTATAGGCCAAAATTTGAAACTATTGATTTGATGAATAATTGTTGAGTGGGTGGCCACATCTTGACTTAGTGAAAATCCTGATCTTTTTGTCTGAATAAAACGTCATTGCTAACATCAGAACTGGAACCATATGCACTCATGGAAGTTCTAGGAAATTCTCTTAGCTTTCCAGGAAAAACAAATTGAGGTCATTTGGATGTTTAGAACTCAAGATATGGACTGAACACTGAACAATGTCTGGGTTGCAGGACAGATTCAGACTTTTTTTATTGTTGCTATAATTTGGACTTGAACACGGCCTTCTTAGATTTTGGTGTCCACATGAAAGTTGTAGGCCTATGTCTTACCAAATCTGTGTAAAAATGTGAGATCATTTGAACATCTAGAACTCGAGATATGACCCAATTACCAAATAGTGTTCCAGTTTGGACTACACCAACATCTCTTTTCTAAGCTTCACCCTTCTTTATCTTTAAAATTTCAGCAGTTGAATTCATCAATCAATCCTTTGATTTATGTGATAGGCCTGCATTTAAGATGAACAATTACCATATATTAAGGCATTTTCTAGTATCACACTTGTTATTATAAAACATGCTTTAGTTAAGGAGTTATTGATACTTCAAGTGCAAAATGATGATATAAAACCTTGATAAACATGCACTTTTAATTACTAATCACACCCCCCAACCAGGTTATTACTAATCCCTAGTAATCAAAGTGTTAAAATAGAAAAACAATTTGCAAGTTCCACAAAGCAAGGCATTCATCATTCAACTTCCATTAATCTATCCAGATAAACAAACTCTCATTAAATTTATATTCCTTATTCATATTTCTTAGATATTAATAAACCTTCTTTTTATGTGCTCAATGTATGAAAACATAAATGATGGGGCTTTTGTTGGAAGAAAACAATATTATGTTCGAATGTTTAAGGTTAACTTCCTTGGGTTGAGATTATTATTATTTTTTCTTTTTTTTTCTTTATTTATTGATATACACTTACAACTTAAAACACAATGTATCTTTAACCCATGTAATGAGTTTTAGGCTAATGACTCCCAGACCAGTTGGTCTTAGGGCATTAGGTGTTGAGACATCCCTACGAGCTTAGTAACTCGGTTTGCAGATACTGATATGTAGATAGTGCAATGTTTGATTCCCTTAAGCTTTTCTCCTTAACCCATGTAACAAGCTTTGGGCCAATAGCTACCAAGTCAGTTGACTTTAAGGTATTAGGTGTTAAAAGACCCCTTCGGGCTTAATTGTTTAGGTTAGGGAGGCTACGAAACTAAACTTATCTACATTTTTATTATCATCAATATTATCATTTTTTTTTTTTGCAAATCATATACTATCCCTTTCCCTTATGTGATGACTTGAGGAACTTGCTATTTTTACACACTTCTATATTTGATGAATGTATGGGTTAAGTAGAAATGAAAGGAAGGAAGAGAAGAATTTATAGATAAGAAATTGAAAATGCAATCATACGACCAATATGTAGGCCAGTTGTTGTCTCACACTCTTTCTCTTTATTTATTTATTTTGAAAAAGCATGTATGTACAGGTAGTTATGATTGTGGCTCACATCTTCCTTTGATTTTACGTCCAAGAACGGCTTAAACGCCCTCTAGGGGTTGGGGATAAGCTTCCCATCCAGTTTTCTTAAAAACTAGCAAACAGGGTCTTTTTTAGTCAGATTCCCAAGACTAAGTCGAGCATGTTCTTTATGGAATTGTGGCCATAAATCAGGAATTGCACGATGCACATCTCCACTAGGATGCGTCTCAAGAGTCGATAGAAGATTATCTAAAGACCCCTTACTCAGGCCATCCTTAATGAATTGTATTTTATCTTCACAGTTTATAGATACCATTCCTAAAGAACAACATGTGGCCTTACAAGTCCATTTAGCACATATGTAATAGACTTTCAGTTGTTTTGCATGACGTTTCTTTGTAAAAGTGCGTTTACCTGTGCCAGGCATGTATGAAATGAAACAATTGGAGGACTCACCTGATAATCGGACCTTTGCTTCAATTAGCCAACAAATATCTTCAGGAATTTCATGGTTCATTAACAACCTCAATCTTTCATACCTAGCACGGTAAATTTTTGTAATCGCATTCTGAGGCAGAGTGGGAAAATACGTTTTCAATTTTTCAAGGGTGGTGTCCATTTTCAACTGAGAATTGGGGGAGAGGTTCAAAAAAAGAAGAAAGAGCAAAGAATTATACAAATATATATAGATATAAGTTATTATGGGAAACTGAAAGAACCGACTTAAGAGTCATGGAGTACCGTTATTCGCCATTTAACCGGGGTGAGAGAGAGACTAGCAAAACAAAAGTTACACCAAAACAAAACACAAAACAATGTGAGAAAAAGAATCAATCTTTATATACAGGATCACTCAATTCAATAGAGTCATTTTCAACTGAAAAATTGTCAAAATAAACTTTCAAACAATGCCCATTTACCTTGAAAACATTGTCATTCTTTGGATTCTCGATATCACAGGCCCCCATATGGATACACATGTTTCACAATAAAAGGACCGCTCCATCTTGATCTTAGTTTTCCAGGAAATAAATGGAGTCGAGAATTATAAAGCAAGACTTTTTGACCAATATTGAATGTTTTTCTCAGTATTTTCTTGCCATGAAAGTCTTTGATTCTTCCTTTATGAATTCTTGAATTCTCATATGCATCATTTCTTATTTCCTCAAGCTCATTTATTTGCAATTTTCGCAGCTAACTAGCTTCATCAAGGTTTGAATTGAAAGCTTTAATAGCCCAATAAGCTTTATGTTTAATTTCCACAGGCAAGTGACAAGGTTTTTCATAGACTAGTCTATAAGGTGACATACCTAATGATGTTTTATAAGCAGTTCAATAAGCCCAAAATGCATCATTGAGTCTTAAAGACCAATCTTTCCTATTAAGGTTCACTGTTTTCTTCAAGATTTGTTTGATCTCCTTATTAGCAAGCTCTACTTGTCCACTTGTCTGAGGAAGATAAGGGGTGGCAACTTTGTGTGTGATTCCATATTTCTTCATGAAAGAATCAAATGACTTGTTGCAAAAATGTGTTCCACCATCACTTATCATGGCTCGAGGTATTCCAAATCGACTCAAAATATTGTCTTTCAAAAACTTTATCACTGTTTTGTGATCATTGTTTCGACTTGGAATTGCCTCTATCCATTTTGAAACATAATCTACTGCGACTAATATGTACACGAAACCAAATGATGGAGGTAATGGACCCATGAAATCTATACCCCAACAGTCAAAGATCTCAATGACAAGAATAGGATTTAAAGGCATCATATGACGTTTTGAAATAGATCTCAACTTTTGATAATTTTCACAAGTCTTACAGAATGCATGTGAGTCCTTGAACATGGTGGGCTAATAAAATCCAATTTGTAAGATTTTTGTAGTTGTCTTTTATGATGAGAAATGACCCCCACATGCTTCAAAATGACAAAATTTAATGACACTACTTACCTCATTGTCAGAAATGCATCTTCAAAATATTTGATCAGGACAATATTTGAACTACTACAGGTCACCCCAATAAAAGTTCTTTACTTCGTTCAAAAACTTTCTTTTATATTGGGTACTCCAATGAGCTGGCAATTGTCCTGAAACAAGAAAATTAACAATATTAGCAAACCAAGGTATCGTAGAAATGGAAAGCAAAGATTCATCGAGAAAGTAGTCATCGATTGGTGTGATGTTAGATTTTGAATCTATTGTCAATCTTGACAAATGATCTGCGACAACATTTTTGGTGCCTTTTTTGTCTTTGATTGTGATATCAAATTCTTGAAGTAACAAAATCCACCGCACCAATCTAGCCTTAGAATCTTTCTTAGAAAGAAGATATTTTAATGCTACATGATCACTAAAAACAACAACAGGTGAATCAACAAGATAAGACCTGAATTTATCACATGCAAATACTACTGCAAGTAATTCTTTTTCAGTGGTGGTGTAATTCATTTGAGCACTATTTAAAGTTTTACTTGCATAGTAAATCACATAAGGTTTCTTATCTTTTCTTTGTCCCAAGACAACACCCACGACATAATCACTAGCGTCACACATTATTTCAAAAGGTAATGACCAATCAGGAGTTTGAATGACAGGAGCAGAAGTAAGCAAGCTTTTAAGTTTAACAAAGGCCTCTTCACAATGTTCAGTCCATTCAAAAATATTATCCTTTGTTAGAAGGTTACTCAATGGCTTAGATATTACACTAAAATCTTTGATGAACCTTCTGTAAAAACCAGCATGTCCTAAGAATGATCTAACATCCTTAACAGATTTTGGTGTTGGTAAGTTGACAATTAACTCGATTTTAGATTTATCAACCTCAATTCCTTTCGATGAAACAATGTGACCAAATACAATGTCGTTTGTTACCATAAAGTGACATTTTTCCAATTCAGTACAAGATTCTTCTCTTCACACCTGCTCAAAACCTTTTCTAAGTTAGTCAAACAATCATCAAATGAATCACCAAAAACAGAAAAATCATCCATAAAAATCTCAAGAAAATGTTCAACCATATCACTGAATATGCTAAGCATGCATCTTTGAAATGTGGCTGGTGCATTACATATCCAAAAGGCATCCTTCGATATGCAAAAGTACCAAATGGACATGTGAAAGTAGTCTTCTCTTGATCTTCCAATGCAATTTCAATTTGATTGTAACCTGAATAGCCATCTAGGAAACAATAAAATTCATGACCTGCAACTCTTTCTAGGATTTGATCCATGAAAGGTAAAGGAAAATGATCTTTTTTAGTAATTGAATTAAGTTTCCTATAGTCAATGCATATGCGCCAACCAGTAACAGTCCTAGTTGGAATTAACTCATTTTTATCATTTGTTATTACAGTGACTCCATACTTTTTGGATACAACTTGGGTAGGACTTACCCATTTGCTGTTAGAAATAGGATAAATGATTCCATTATCTAGAAGCTTAATGACTTCATTTTTCACTACTTCTTTCATATTAGGATTAAGCCTTCGTTGCATTTCTTTAGAGGGTTTAGCATTTTCCTTCAAATAAATCCTGTGTGTGCAAATCAAAGGGCTAATTCCTTTTATGTCAGCTATGGTCCATCCGGATGCATTTTTGTGCATTTTCAGAGTCTCTAATAACTTACCCTCTTGATGTGCATTAAGTTTGGAAGAGATTCTTACCAGAAAAGTTTCATTTTCTCCCAAAAAGGAGTATTTGAGATTAAATGGTAACGACTTCAATTTAGGTTTTGGTGGTTGAACACTTGAAGGTATGGACTCAATTGATCGTGGTGGCAATTCTTCAATTTGTGGTCTCCAATCACATGCCTTTAATTCTTCTTGAAAATAGACCATTTGCAAATCATTAGATTCATTAATCTCAATTTCACTGGAAGTGGTTTGAAATTGATCATGAACTAATTTTTCAATAAAGTCCACTTCCTGTAAATCATTATCATCTCCAGGTTGCTTATAAATGTTGAAAATATTCATCTCCAATGTCATGTTTCCAAATGATAGCTTCATCAGTCCATTCCTACAATTAATTAATGCATTAGAAGTGGCAAGAAATGGACGTCCTAAAATGATAGGAATTGAATTACATGCTTCAACAGGTTGTGTATCCAAGACAACAAAATCTACAGGGTATATGAATTTATCAACTTGTACTAACACATCCTCAACTATTCCTCTAGGCACTTTTACAGATCTATCAGCAAGTAAAAGAGTTACAAAGGTTGGTTTTAACTCACTTAGATTGAGACTTTGAAAGACTGAATATGGAAGTAAATTCACACTAGCTCCAAGATCAAGTAAGGCTCTTTCAATTTTATGTTCTACAATAAAGCAAGAAATTATAGGATAACCAGGGTCTTTATATTTCAAAGCATTATTGCTCTAAAGAATGGCACTTACTTGTTCGGCTAAAAAGGCTTTCTTTTTCACATTCAGTTTTCTCTTCACAGTGCACAGATCTTTTAAAAATTTAGCATAGGAAGGAACCTGTTTAATAGCATCCAACAAACGTATATTGATCCTTACCTGTTTGAAAGTTTCAAAGATTTTAGAGTTGTGATTGACTTTCCTTTGTTTGGTCATGGTATGAGGAAATGGGAGTGCTGGCGGGGAATCGTCCTTTTCTTTGCAATGTTCATGTTCAACCTCTTCCTTACCCTCAGAGATAGACTCTTCATCTTTCTCATAAGGTTCAATAGTGGGATTTTCAATAACCTTACCACTACGAAGAGTGATGACTGATTTGACTTGATCCATGTGTTGGCTTCCAGAACTACTTGCATTTGCATTATAATGCCTCTTTGGATTTTGTTGTGGTTGAGATGGAAACTTACCTTTCTCTTGGAAACTGAGAGCAGATGTTAATTTTGCAAAAGTATCTTTAAAATCTGTCATGCCTTGAGCAAGTTGAGTGTTGATTGCCTCTTGCTTTTCAATGAATGCATACAATGTTTCCTCAAGATTTCTTCTAGGAGGTGGAGCATAAGGAGGTGCATATCCATGAGAATTTTGGAAAATATGGTGTGCTTGAAACGGTGGCTGTGAAGTTTGTGTATTATTGCTATCACTCTTCCAACTAAAATTTGGGTGATTTCTCCAACCAGGGTTATATGTTTATGAGTATGGGTTATGGTTGGGCCTTTGGAAACTGTTTAAAGCATGGGCTTGTTCATGGAGGCATTCCCTAAAAGAAGGAAAAGTTGGACAATCATTTGTTTAGCGTTCCTTGGTTTCACAGATTTGACACACAATGTCTTGAACAAATTTTAATTAACCACTCTTTTTCAATTCAAGTTCTTCGACTTTTCTAGCTAAAGATGCAAACTTGGCTTCGAGGTCATGATCTTCCCTAAAGTTATGCATACCTCCACTAGATGTATGAGGTTGAGTTTTACTTGGTGCCTCATAAGTACCTATGGTGTCCCAATTTTAAGCATTTTCGGCTAGCAAGTCTAGGTACTTTATTGCTTCATTAGGGTCTTTATCTTCAAAAGTTCCATTGCACATCAATTCAACCATTTGCCTATCTCTAGGTGTTAAACCTTCATAAACATATGAAACCAATCTCCATGTTTCAAAACCATGATGTGGGCAAGTATTAAGCAAGTCTCGATACCTATCCTAACATTGGTAAAATGTTTCTCCTGGCTTTTGAGTGAAAGTGATGATTTGTCTTTTGAAAGAGTTTGTTCTGTAAAACGGAAAAAACTTCTTTAAAAATTGTTGTTGCATTTCATCCCAAGCACGAATAAATCTTGGTCTCAAATTTTGTATCCATGTTTTAGCTTTATCTTTTAATGAAAAGGGTAAAAGCTTTAATCTAATGGTGTTCATGCTACAATTTGAGTCATTATAGGTATTACAGACCTCCTCAAATTCCCTTAAATGCAAGTATGGATTTTCTAGGTCTAAACCATGAAAAGAAGGTAAAAGTTGAATAATGTCTGGCTTAAAATTAAAATGAGATGCATCAGGAGGGAAAACTATGCATGAGGGTGCACTTGTTCTTGTGGGATTCATATGGTCTCTAACTGTTTTCATATAATTATTCTCATTATTCTCATTATGAAGCGATTGATTATCTTCTTCAGCCATATTTTCTGAAAATGATGAGGATACCCTACAAAGTCGACCACTTAATATACATGACCAAACTCTCATGCACGTGTAAGAAGAGAATAAAAGGAAGAAAAGAGAAGAGAAGAAAAAGAAACAAAACAAAACAAAACAAAAGAAACAAAAGTTAGATAAAATATAAAGTGAAAATAGAAAATAAATTAAATATTATAATTTATACAATAATTTACCTCCCCAACAACGACACCAAAAACTTGATACGGCCAAAAGATTGATGTCTTCTCCCAAGTGCAGGAGTGTCGAAGTAATAAACAACCCGGCAAGACCGGGGTCGAACCACATACAGGTTAATTGTATAAATTATAAAGAACAATACAACAACAATAACAACAATAATAACAATAATAGTAATAGTAATAATAATATTAATAGTAGTAGTAGTAGTAGTAGTAGTAATACTCAGTACGTGGCGTTGTTATATTTGAGAATGATCTAAAAGATCGGGTCACAGGTTTCCAGCCTATATATTGATTTTATGAAAAGATCAAAGAGATATATTATATAATATAAACAGATTTCTGATGCGAATGAACAAGGCAATACCAACAATGTCAGGATCATTGATCAAACAAAGAGCATACTTAACATACATAAAATATAACAAGAATGTAAATAATAGTAGTAGTAGTAGTAGTAGTGATGTAACCATATTATTCGATAGTTTCACCCGCATTTAACTAGTGTTTTGCATATGTTATTTATATAAAAGGCCTTGATATTCTTTGTTTATGTTTTGAAGGCACTTTTGGATGAAAGATACAAAAAGGAGTAAATTGGAGGTAATTGGCAGATTTAACGTTCAGTCGATATTTTGTGCAGAGCGTGAGTTCCAGAGATTGAAATGAAGTGATTCCAGTGGCATTAAAAAGCTAACATCCATACCTTTCTGAAAATGTAATGCAAGAAAAATAAAAAGAGAAAGATCATGGAAATCACATCCTTCAATTCAATATCTGGAGCTTCAGAAGTCCAATTGATGCAAACTCAACTTTTGTGGATTCCTTACTCAAAGATCTATAAACTCTCAAAATTTCAGCCAAAAGCGATGTCATATGAGGGAGATATGATTTTTAAAACATGACAGCTGAATTCTGCCAGCAAGCAGGTTGCGTGAAGAAACGAATCCAAATTTCATCCAGAAGCATCCAAACCGACATACAAGTGTTTCCAGCAATTTAACTCCTCTAGTAAATATTATAGAAGGTCAAGGAAGGCAGCCACCAACCTCAAGGCAGCCACCAACCTCAAGCCAGCCGCCAGCCGCCTTCACACTACCACCATCTATTGATGTTCACACTTGAACTTTGATTTTCTTACTTACAATTTGTGTATAAATAGAGGGAGAGTAGAAGGAGGTAGCAGCAGCAAGAAGGGAGGAAACACAAACTCTCCTCTCTACAAATCAGAAATCATGTATTCTTTCATCTTTAGGAGTAGTTGTTCAATAGATATGCAAGGCTAAGCTCGTTTTCTTGGTTGCGAGGACACAACAAACCTTCGGATTTCAAGAACCGTGAGATTTATTCTTCCTTTCATTTTCAGTTTATGCTATGAATGAGTATGATTGTTTTCCTATGCATATTTCCTATGATTGTTGTTGATGATTGCTAGAGCGAACTCTATGTTATTATTGTGAACAATCTATTGCTAAGTTTGATATCAAAACCAGAGTTGTGGTATATAAACTTGTGAAGCAACTAAGTTTCATAATTGTAGCGGAACTATGTTATTAAACTTAGGGAGAACATTTGATCATAGCAACACAAATTGACAACTTGGTTGTTAAGATTAATGAATTTATCTGGATCTTAAGGCTGCCATTGGATTAAATCATTAGTGCGGACACTGTGATTGTTTGTTGGTTAGGGCTAGTTATACGGCGGATCCGTTAATTAACCAATATTAAGAAAAGATAAAATTCATAATATAAACTGGAGTTTCGTTTCAAGGATCGGTTCTAATTTCTATTGGTGGATGTGTGCTTGCAACCAAGGTTTGTTTTCTTGATATATTTCAATTTCAATTGATTTTGTTTGCTAGTTTAATTTCTGCCATAGTTTAAATCATTGCAAATCAAATCCCCCCAATTACATAACGTACAACATAAAAATCTGACTTGAAACTTCCTCGTGGGATCGACCCCTTGCTTGCTCTATACTATCTTGTGTGTTGTGTTTGAAGCTAGGGTAATTAATTTGTGCGACCGCGACATCGCAACAAGTAGTAATAAAAAAAAAGAGGAAGAAATTAATGAGAACTTTGAGATGGAAGATTATTGTAAGAATTAAACAATGATAAAAACAAATGTCAAGGTTAGAGGATTCACTAATGGTACTTCAAACAAGTATAGTATAAACTCTTATTACTCAACTGGAAACCACACACAAAGGAGGTTCCAATCAGATTATAATTGTTAACATAATTACATTAATTATCTTATTCGAGTAATACCAATACTTGTAAATATTATCATATATTCATGGTAATAACTTATGTTAACAACAAATGAAGTTCCTTTCATAGCACAGGTGTAGGTTATACCATACGGTTGGGCTATGAAACTGCCAAGTATTTGTCGGGGAAGTAATTTTAGTTGATTCTTATGCTTGTACTGTTATTTTTAGTTGTGATTGTTATTTACATTTCTGCAAAAAAAAAAAAAAAAAAAAAAAAAAGAGAAACATAATTTTTGCTTGCGGAGTTACTGTTCACTTGCCGCAGCGGTACTGTTCAAAACAGAATTGTTTGTGGAATCAGGTTTCTACCTTTTTTTCTTGAAGTGAAACGACGTTCTGAACAAGACTAGTGGTATACCACTAGCCCCATATTGAGGCCAAATTCTGTTGTTTTCTAAGGTTTTTAGGTAGTTTTAGTTTTCTAGCGTAGGATTTTCATATAATTTGCATTAATTTTTTTTATTTATCACTTGTGTGGTTGCTTTCTTTTGAGTTTTCTTAGCGATTGATGCCAGTAACCCGTTCTACTAATCAGATTCTAGTGCAGGTTGATCTTGAAATAGAAAGCACTTTACGCAGGTTAAGAAAGGAAGTTCACCTCAACACCATGGCGGTTGCACGACAACAAACACTTAAGGAGCTTGCTGCTCCTAACGTGGAGAATCAAACATTGTGCATAAACATTGATAATAATGTAAACTTTGAGCTCAAATCTGGTTTTATACATTTCCTACCAACTTTTAATGGTCTTGCAGGAGAAGATCCTCATACTCATCTTAAGGAGTTCCATATGGTTTGTGTTGGAATGAAACCGAATGGAGTTGATGAAGAACAAGTTAAGTTGAAAGCTTTCCCTTTCTCTTTAAAAGGGGCAGCAAAGGCATGACTTTTCTCTATTCTCCCAGGATCTATTGGAACTTGGAATGCCATGAAGAAGATTTTCCTTGAGAAGTATTTCCCAGCATCTCGAGTTGCCAACATAAGGAAAGAAATATGTGGGATTCGACAATCTCATGGAGAGACACTTTCAGAGTATTGGGAAAGATTTGAGCAACTGTGTATTCAATGCCCTCATCATCAAATACCCGATCAACTGTTGATTTAATATTTCTATGAAGGATTGATGCCTACTGACCGTAGTATCATTGATGCTGCAAGTGGAGGCGCATTGGTGGATAATACACCCGAGGCTGCACGCCAATTGATCTCAAACATGGTAACCAACTCAAAACAGTTTGGCACTCGTGGAGACTTCTCCAACAAACGAGTAAATGAGGTAAGCATTTCTAACCTTGAAAATAAAGTTAATGATCTTACTTCTCTTGTGCGTTCTTTGGCTTGTGGAAATGTGCAGCAGGTGAAAGTTTGTAGCATATGCTCCTCACAAGGACATGCTTCGGATATGTGCCCAACAATGCAAGAAGATTACATTGAACAAGCTCATGCAATTGATGGAGCATTCAACGGACAACCCCAGCGTAAATATGATCCCTTTTCCAACATGTATAATCCTGGATGGAGAGATCATCCTAACCTACGGTATGGGAACCAACCTCAACAAGGCAATCAAGGTCGACAGTTCCATCCCTATGGATTTCAGCCCTAACAGAATTATCAAGCAAGACAACCCACTCCATTCACAAACTCCAATGTTATGGGGTTGTCATCCAATGATGATCTTCATGAGATGATGAAAACTTTGGCTTCTAATACTATTACCTTGCAACAAAATGTCATGTCTTTTCAACAGGAAACAAGGTCAAGTATTCACAACTTGGAAAAGCAAATGGGGCAAGTAGCTTCAAGTGTAGGGAAATTGGAAGCACAAATGAATGGAAAATTGCCCTTGCAAGCATTGAATCCAATAGAGAATGTTAGTGCGATCATGCTGCGAAGTGGGAAAGAACTTGAAGAGAAAAGGTTGAAACAAATTGAGATGGAGGAAGAAGAAGAGATAGAAACTGAATTGAGTACAAAGAAGAAGCATCCTCCTCCTCCTCCACAAACTGAAACAAAGACCAACACTCCAAAGGTAAATCCTCAATCAATGAATTCCAGTTTTAAAACAATTCCACCCTTTCCTGTGAGTTCTTCTAGGTCAAAGAAAGAGGACAAAGAAAAAGAGATTTTAGAAGTTTTCAAGAAAGTGGAACTGAACATTCCTTTGCTTGATGCTATCAAGCAAATTCCCAAGTATGCAAAATTCTTGAAGGAGTTGTGTACTACCAAGAGAGCTTTCAAACTGAAAGGTCATGAAACGGTAAGTATGGGTGAAGTTGTATCAGCTGTTGTTCAAAAGAATCTGCCTTTGAAACTAAAAGACCCAGGTGCATTTACTATCCCATGTGTTATTGGTAATGCTAGTTTTAAAAGTGCTTTATGCGATTTAGGTGCATCCATTAGTGTTATGCCTAAACATGTTTATGATTCTCTTAGTCTAGAGCCTTTGAATAAAACTAGTATTGTAATGCAACTTGCGGATCGTAGTTTTGTTTACCCACTTGGTGTGATTGAAGATGTCCTAGTCAAGATTGATAGTTTGGTCATTCCATGCGACTTTTATATTCTTGATATGGAACATGATTCATGTGATTCATCAAACAACACTCATATATTGTTTGGGAGACCATTCTTGAAAATTGTCAATACAAAGATTGATTGTGGTAAGGATACTTTGTCTATGGAAGTAGGAGATGAAAAGATTGAATTTAATTTTCATGATGCAATGACATATCCTTATAGCAATGTTTATTCTATCACATGCTATGACCAAATTGGATTTGCAAGCTTTGCAAATTGTTCGCAATGATGCAAGAGTCATTTACCCCATCACAAACAATGAATGGGTGGCGCCTATCCTTTTGGTGCCCAAAAAGATTGGAATTATGGTGGAAGAGATTCAAAATGATGCTTATGAGAATGCAAGGATTTACAAAGAAAAGACTAAGAATCTTCATGACCAAATGCTTACAAGAAAGGAGTTTCATGTTGGAGACAAAGTCCTTCTTTATCATTCGCGTTTGAAAGTTTTTCATGGAAAGTTGTGCTCTCATTGGATTGGACCCTTTGTTGTTTCTAATATTTTTTCTTATGGTGCTGTTGAAATTATAAGTTTAGAAACCAACAATGTACTTAAGGTCAATGGACATCGTTTGAAACCTTTTTGATGAAGGTTGGATGGCAGAACTCACCGATTCTGCAGAGTTAGCTGAACCAATCTATGAAGAATGAGCATACCACATATCAAGCCAATGACATAAAACAAAAGCGCTTACTGGGAGGCAACCCAGCACAAAAAGAAAAAAAAACAGATTTGCCTTCTTTTTCCTTATCTTTTATTTTTGTTCGCATTTTAATTTATTTTCTGTCATTCTCTTATGTTCCTTTGCTTTTATTTCAACATTGAGGACAATGTTGTGTTTTAAGTGTGGGGGTATTGGGAGAATTTTGGTTTTCTTATTTTAATTTTCTTTGTTCTTAAAAAAAAAAATTGTGTTTGATCTTTTTAACTCCCATTGGTTTTTTAGAATATCAATATTATATATGAGAATTAATTGAGATAGATGAAGATATAAATCAAATGAAGGAGTATGCATGCAAATTTTAAGGTTTAATTGATTTAGGGATTGACTTTGAGAATATGCCATGTTGACTTTATAGTGTTATACCAATGCAAGCTTTTGAGCCTTCAACATTATATTCTTTGAGTGTGAATTCTTTCAATGATAAGTATCTCTAGAACTTGCTTCATATCTTATTGAGATTATATCCCATTACAAATATACATGAATATGATAAAGGCATTAGGAATTTTAACCCCTCAAGCCAAAAAGCCAACCTAAAGCATATTATCCTTAGTGAGCCCGTTTTGAGCTTGTTTATTTTTTATTTATTTTTTTGCTTTATCCATGTATAAGCCTTAACTTTATATATGTTTTTTTTTTCTTTTCCCTTGGCCAAGGATTAGTAGAGCATATACTTGTAATATCTCATGGAATTATGGTTGGAAATTATATGAAAAGAAAGAAGTGATGCTTGATGAAAAAATAGGCAAAGTTGCCGAAAAAAAGAAAAAAAAAAAGAAAAACAAAAGTATTCCTTTATGTTCTTAAGGTTTTATGTTGAAAGAGCTTGAAATCAAAAGTAGTTAAGCATTTGTGATTAAAGATGAAACATTTATGAGCTTTGATGGAATATCTTGTTTGAAGTATCATTTTTCAAAATGCTATACTTTCTTTGGTTTGAACCTTTCCTTTTACTTTATTTTACCTCACCTTAACCTTAGCCCCATTACAACCAGAAAATAAGACCTTTTGATTCATGTAGTACTTGTAATAAGTTGCTAATGGAGATGAGATTGAAAAGCAAGCTTATGG
This sequence comes from Populus alba, assembly GCF_005239225.2. Classification (NCBI taxonomy): domain Eukaryota; kingdom Viridiplantae; phylum Streptophyta; class Magnoliopsida; order Malpighiales; family Salicaceae; genus Populus; species Populus alba. The sequence goes on along the minus strand of NC_133290.1, from coordinate 8,690,737 downwards.
TAGAACATACTCTTTGATTGAATTTGAGAGATTTAAACACATAAACCCTAAACACATGAGTATTGGAGTGTATATCAATGAGAGGACCTATCACTTTGGCATGGCATAGATTTCATTTAAATCCAAACAATTGATTGAGTTTTGAAGTTTGCATGTAAATCAATTCATGAGAATTATACTATTTATCCTTCATGATTGTATTCTTGTTTATAATGCTTGTACTCTTGGACATTGATGGGAGATTAAGAGATTGATCATAGTTATTTTCAATTTAATTTTATTTATCCTTTCTCGAGGACGAGCAAGAGCTAAGTGTGGGGGTATTTGATGTAACCATATTATTCGATAGTTTCACCCGCATTTAACTAGTGTTTTGCATATGTTATTTATATAAAATGCCTTGATATTCTTTGTTTATGTTTTGAAGGCACTTTTGGATGAAAGATACAAAAAGGAGTAAATTGGAGGTAATTGGCAGATTTGACGTTCAGAGCGTGAGTTCCAGAGATCGAAATGAAGTGATTCCAGTGGCATTAAAAAGCTAACATCCATACCTTTCTGGAAATGTAATGCAAGAAAAATAAAAAGAGAAAGATCATGGAAATCACATCCTTCAAAGTCAAATCTCGTAGTCTGCCAATGTTGACCTTTTCCCAATCAAAATTCAATATCTGGAGCTTCAGAAGTCCAATGGATGCAAACTCAATTTTTTTGGATTCCTTACTCAAAGATCTACAAACTCTCCAAATTTCATCCAAAAGCGATGTCATATGAGGGAGATATGAGTTTTAAAACATGACAGCTGAATTCTGCCAGCAAGCAGGTTGCGTGAAGAAACGAATCCAAATTTCATCCAGAAGCATCCAAACCGACATACAAGTGTTTCCAGCAATTTAACTCCTCCAGTAAATATTCTAGAAGGTCAAGGAAGGCAGCCACCAACCTCAAGCCAGCCGCCAGCCGCCTTCACACTACCACCATCTATTGATGTTCACACTTGAACTTTGATTTTCTTACTTACAATTTGTGTATAAATAGAGATAGAGTAGAAGGAGGTAGCAGCAGCAAGAAGGGAGGAAACACAAACTCTCCTCTCTACAAATCAGAAATCATGTATTCTTTCATCTTTAGGAGTAGTTGTTCAATAGATATGCAAGGCTAAGCTCGTTTTCTTGGTTGCGAGGACACAACAAACCTTCGGATTTCAAGAACTGTGAGATTTATTCTTCCTTTTATTTTCAGTTTATGCTATGAATGAGTATGATTGTTTTCCTATGCATATTTCCTATGATTGTTCTTGATGATTGCTAGAGCGAACTCTAAGTTATTATTGTGAACAATCTATTGCTAAGTTTGATATCAAAACCGGAGTTGTGGTATATAAACTTGTGAAGCAACTAAGTTTCATAATTGTAGCGGAACTATGTTATTAAACTTAGGGAGAACATTTGATCATAGCAACACAAATTGACAACTTGGTTGTTAAGATTAATGAATTTATCTGGATCTTAAGGCTGCCATTGGATTAAATCATTAGTGCGGACACTGTGATTGTTTGTTGGTTAGGGCTAGTTATACGGCGGATCCGTTAATTAACCAATATTAAGAAAAGATAAAATTCATAATATAAACTGGAGTTTCGTTTCAAGGATCGGTTCTAATTTCTATTGGTGGATGTGTGCTTGCAACCAAGGTTTGTTTTCTTGATATATTTCAATTTCAATTGATTTTGTTTGCTAGTTTAATTTCTGCCATAGTTTAAATCATTGCAAATCAAATCCCTCCAATTACATAACGTACAACATAAAAATCTGACTTGAAACTTCCTCGTGGGATCGACCCCTTGCTTGCTCTATACTATCTTGTGTGTTGTGTTTGAAGCTAGGGTAATTAATTTGTGCGACCGCGACATCGCAACAAGTAGTAATAAAAAAAAAGAGGAAGAAATTAATGAGAACTTTGAGATGGAAGATTATTGTAAGAATTAAACAATGATAAAAACAAATGTCAAGGTTAGAGGATTCACTAATGGTACTTCAAACAAGTATAGTATAAACTCTTATTACTCAACTGGAAACCACACACAAAGGAGGTTCCAATCAGATTATAATTGTTAACATAATTACATTAATTATCTTATTCGAGTAATACCAATACTTGTAAATATTATCATATATTCATGGTAATAACTTATGTTAACAACAAATGAAGTTCCTTTCATAGCACAGGTGTAGGTTATACCATACGGTTGGGCTATGAAACTGCCAAGTATTTGTTGTACCAAGGGTTGTTCAACACAAATCTAGATTAACCATTTAACAAGCAAGGTATTAAAAGTGAGCAAGATAATAAAAATAAAACATGCTAGTATCAAGCATTAAAGTCCATGTTGAATTTATACTATACTTATTCTTACTCCATTAGTGTAAGCTTTTCACCTTGACATAATAGATTTAGCTAAACATAATGAAAGAAAAAAACATAAATAAACAAGATAAGAACATAATTATACAAATGAAGGAAAGGAAATGAAAAGCATAAACAAGAAATTAATATAACATCAAATAAAACTTAAACATTACAAAATACAAAGAAAGAGAGCAAGAGCATGATCTTGATCTGAACACCAAGATGCCTAAATGCATGGCAAATGCTTCCTTTTATAGGCCAAAATTTGGAACTATTGATTTGATGAATAATTGTTGAGTGGGTGGCCACATCTTGACTTGGTGAAAATTCTTATCTTTTTGTCTGAATAAAACATCATTTATAACATTAGAACTGGAACCATATATACTCATGAAAGTTCTAGGAAATTCTTTTAGATTTCTAGGGAAAAAAAATTGAGATCATTTGGACTTCTAGAACTCAAGATATGGGTTGAACACTGAACAGTGTTTGGGCTGTAGGACAGATTCAGACTTCTCTGTTGTTACTATAATTTGGACTTGAACACGACCTTCTTAGATTTTGGTGTCCACATGAAAGTTGTAGGCCTATGTCTTACCAAATCTGTGTAAACATTTGAGATCATTTGGACATCTAGAACTCGAGATATGACCCAATTACCGAATAGTGTTCCAGTTTGGACTACACCAACATTTCTATTCTAAGTTTCACCCTTCTTTATCTTCAAAATTTCAGTAGTTGAATTCATCAATAAATCCTTTGATTTATGTGATAGGCATGCATTTAAGATGAACATTTACCATATATTAAGGCATTTTATAGTATCACACTTGTTATTATAAAACATTCTTTAGTTAAGGAGTTATTCATACTTCAAGTGTAAAATGATGATATAAAACCTTGATAAACATGCACTTTTAAGTACTAATCAGAAACCAATCTCCATGTTTCAAAACCATGATGAGGGCAAGTATTAAGCAAGTCTCGATACCTATCCCAACATTGGTAAAATGTTTCACCTGGTTTTTGAGTGAAAGTGATGCTTTGTCTTTTGAAAGAGTTGGTTCTGTGAGATGGAAAAAATTTCTTTAAAAATTGGTGTTGTACTTCATCCCAAGCATGAATGGATTCTAGTCTCAAATTTTGTAGCCATATTTTAGCTTTATCTTTTAAAGAAAAAGGAAAAAGCTTTAATATGATAATGTTCATGCTACAATTTAAGTCATTATAAGCGTTCCAAACTTCTTCAAATTCTCTCAAATGCAAGTATGAATTTTCTAAATCTAAGCCAAGAAAAGAAGGTAAAAGTTGAATAATGTCTGGCTTAAAATTAAAATGAGATGCATTAGGAGGAAAAAATATACATGATCGCGCCATTGTTCTTGTTGGATTGATGTAGTCTCTAAGTGTTATAACCCGATTATTCTCATTATAAAGCGACTGATTATCCTCTTCAGCCATGTTTTCTAAAGAAGATGAGGATACCCTACAAAGTCTAGCATTTAATATACGTGACCAAACTCTCATGCACGTGTAGGAAGAGAATAAAAAGAAGAAAAGAAAAAAAAAAAAAAGGAGACAAAACACAAGAAACAAAAGTTAGATAAAAGAAAAGTGAAAGGAGAAAAATATAACAAAATTTATAATTTGTACAGAAATTTACCTCCTCGGCAACGACGCCAAAAACTTGACATGACCAAAAGATTGATGTCTTCTCCCAAGTGCAGGAGTGTCGAAGTAATAAATAACCCAGCAAGACTGGGGTCGAACCATAGGGAGGTTAATTTTATAAATTATAGACAACAATAATACAACAACAACAATAATAACAATAATAATAATAATAATAATAATAATAATAATAATAATAATAATAATAAAGAATAATAATAAGAAGAAGTTGATGAGAACTTTGAGATTGAAGATGTAGGCCTATGTCTTACTGAATCTATCCAAGAAAGTGAGGTCATTTGGACATCTAGAACTCGAGATATGACCTAATTACCGAACAGTGTTCCAGTTTGGATTGCACCAACATCTCTTTTCTAAGTTTGACCATCTCTTTATCCTTTCAATTTCAAAACTTAAACTCATCAATCAATCCTTTCATTTATGTGATAGGCCTTTAATGTTCATCTTAAATGCAAGCCTATCACATAAATCAAAGGATTGATTGATGAGTTTAAGTATTGAAATTAAAAGGACAAAGAGAGGGCCAAACTTAAAAAATAGATGTTGGTGCAACCCAAACTAGAACACTGTTCGGTAATTAGGTCACATCTCGAGTTCTAGATGTCCAAATGATCTGAATTTTTTAACAGATTTGGTAAGACATAGGCCTACAACTTTCATGTGGAGTCCAAGATTTAAAAGGGCCTTTTTCAAGTCCAAATTATAGCAACAACAGAGAAGTCTGAATTTGTCCTGCAACCCAGACACTGTTTAGTGTTCAGCTCATATCTCGAGTTCTAGAAGTCCAAATGACCTCAATTTTATTTTTCTAGAAAGATAAGACAATTTCCTAGAACTTTCATGTGTAAAAGTGGTTCAAATTCTAATGTTAGCAATGACGTTTTATTCAGACAAGAAGATAAGGATTTTCACCAAGTCAAGAGTTGGCCACCCACTCAACAATTAGTCATCAAATCAATAGTTCCAAATTTTGGCCTTTAAAAGGAGGCATTTGCCATGCATTTAGGCATTTTGGTGTTCATATCAAGATCATGCTCTTGCTCTTTTTCTTTGTATTTTGTAATGTTTAAGTTTTATTTGATATTATATTAATCTCTTGTTTATGCTTTTCATTTCCTTTCCTTTACTTATATAATTATGTTCTTATCTTGTTTATTTATGTTTCTTTATTTCATTATGTTTAGCTAAATCTATTATGTCAAGGTGAAAAGGTTACACTAATGAGTACTTTCTTGATGAATCTTTACTTTTCGTTTCTAGCATGCCTTGGTTTGCTAATATTATTAATTTTCTTGTTTCAGGACAATTGCCAGCTCATTGGAAAACCCAAGACCAAAGAAAGTTCTTGAACGAAGTGAAGAACTTTTATTGGGATGACCTGTATTTATTTAAATATTGTCTTGATCAAATATTTCAAAGATGCATTCTTGACAATGAGGTAAATAGTGTCATTAAATTTTCCATTCTGAGGCATGTGGGGGTCATTTCTCATCAAGAAAGACAACTGCAAAAATCTTACAAAGTGGATTTTACTAGCCCACCATGTTCAAGGACTCACATGCATTCTGCAAGACTTGTGAAAATTGTCAAAAGTTGGGATCTATTTCAAAACATCACAAGATGCCTTTAAATCCTATTCTTGTCATTGAGATCTTTGACTATTGGGGTATAGATTTCATGGGTCCATTTCCTCCACATTTGGTTTCTTGTACATATTAGTCGCAGTAGATTATGTTTCAAAATGGATAGAGGCAATTCCAAGTCGAAACAATGATCACAAAACAGTGATAAAGTTTTTGAAAGAAAATATTTTGAGTCAATTTGGAATCCCTCGAGCCATGATAAGTGATGGTAGAACACATTTCTGCAACAAGCCATTTGAGTCTTTAATGAAGAAATATGGAATCACACATAAAGTTGCAACCCCTTATCACCCTAAGACAAGTGGACAGGTAGAGCTTGCAAATAGGGAGATCAAATAGATCTTGGAGAAAACAGTGAAGCCTAATAGAAAAGACTGGTCTTTAAGACTTAATGATGCACTTTGGGCTTATCGAACTGCTTATAAAACATCATTAGGTATGTCACCTTATAGACTAGTCTATGGAAAGCCTTGTCACTTGCCTGTGGAACTTGAACATAAAGCTTATTGGGCTATTAAAGCTTTCTTCAAACCTTGATGATGCTAGTTAGTTGTGAAAATTGCAAATAAATGAGCTTGATGAGATAAGAAATGATGCATATGAAAATTCAAGAATTTATAAAGCAAGAATTAAAGAGTTCCATGACAAGAAAATACCTAGAAAAACATTCAATGTTGGTTAAAAAGTCTTGCTTTATAATTCTCGACTCCATTTATTTCCTGCAAAACTAAGATAAAGATGGAGCGATCCTTTTACTATGAAACATGTGTATCCATATGGGGCCTGTGATGTAAATGGGCATCCTTTGAAAGTTTATTTTGATAATTTTGAAGTTGAAAATGACTCTATTGAATTGAGTGATCTTGTATGTAAAGATTGATTCTTTTTCTTACATTGTTTTGTGCTTTGTTTTGGTGTAACTTTTGTTTTGTTAGTCTCTCTCACTTCAGTCAAATGGTGGATAACGGTACTCCGTGACATAAGTCGGTTCTTTCAGTTTCCCATAATAACTAATATTTGTATATATTTGTGCACTTCTTTACTCTTTCTCTCTTCTTCGAATCTCTTTTCCAATTCTCATTTGAAAATGAAAACTACTCTTGAAAAATTGAAAAAGTATTTTCCCACTTTGCCTCTAAATGCGATTGCAAAAATTTACCGTGCTAGGTGTGCAAGATTGAGATTATTAATGAATCATAGAATTCCTGAAGATATTCGCTGGCTAATTGAAGCAAAGATCTGATTATCAGGTGAGTCCTCCAATTCTTTCATTTCACATATGCTTGGAACAAGTAAAAGCATTTTTGTAAAGAAACGTTATGCAAAATGACTGAAAGTCTGTCACAGATGTGCCAGATGGACTTATAATGCAACATGTCGTTCTTTAGGAATGGTATCTGTAAACCGTGAAGATAAAATACAATTCATTAAGGATGGCCTAAGTAAGGGGTCTTTAGATAATCTTTTGTTGACTCTTGAGACGTATCCTAGTAGAGATGTGCATTGTGCAATTAATGATTTATGGCCACAATTCCATAAAGAACATGCTCGACTTAGTCTTGGAAATCTAACTAAAAAGGACCTTGTTTGCCAGTTTTTAGGAAAACTGGATAGGAATCCTATCCCCGACCCATAGAGGGCGTTTAAGCCGTTCTTGGACGTAAAACCAAGGGAAGATGTGAGCCACAATCACAACTACCTGTACATACACATGCTCTTTCAAAATAAATAAATAAATAAATAAAGAGAGAGAGTGTGTGAGACTACAACTAGCCTACATACAGGTGGTATAATTGCATTTTCAATTTCTCATCTATAAATTCTTCTCTTCCTTCCCTTCATTTCTACTCAACCTATACATTCATCAAATATAGAAGTGTGTAGAAATGACATGTTCCTTAAGTCATCACAAAAGAAATATTTATGTTTTCGGTGGATCCAGTCCTAGGAAAGAAAAAGAGTTTTTAGAATCAACAAATCATCTTGGTCAGGTACTAGTTGAGAGAAAGATTCATTTAGTGTATGGGGGAGGCGACCTTGGGTTAATGGGGGTATGTGTCAATAGCTGCATTTTTAGGAAGCAATCAAGTCTTGGGGGTTGTTCCTAAAGCTTTAGCAAATGGAGACCTCGTTGGAAAAACAATTGGAGAGGAACTACAGGTCCCCACAATGTCTGATCGACTGAATGCAATGTTTAACCATGTTGATGCCTTCATTGCCTTACTAGGTGGTTTGAGGACATTGGAAGAGATCTTTCATATTTCCTCTTTGGCCTAACTGTACATTCACCATAAACCTATAGGTTTGTTAAATGTTAATGGTTTTTATGATCATTTGTTGTCTTTTCTTGATCAAGCTGTGGAATAGGAATTTCTAACATCTTTGGCATGACAAATCATAATCTCTACTGCTACTGGTGAACAATTGATTGACCAACTACAATCTTTCATCCCTGTCATTGATCCTTGCATGAGTCGCCTAAATTGGTCAACTAAGGAAAGCCGTAAAAAGCTTAGATTGGATTTCAGCCTTCGTTTGTGAAACCTTGTGTCTTTTGGTTTTATTAATAGCATATTATTTTGTTTTGTTACTTTTTATATTTGTTTAAGTGTGTTTCAAGTTTGTCATTGTTCGCTGTTTCAAGTGATGTCTTCTATACTCTATTTTTATACCTTAGGACATTGAGTACAATGTCTCGTTTTGGTTGGGGGGAGAGGGTAATAGTTGACATAAAAAAAAACTAACTTACTAACTGTTTTTGCTATTATGCAATTATTAAAACCATTTGACAAAATTTTTATTAGGATGGCAGAGTAAGGAGTCAATTTTATTAACTCTTGAGACGCATCTTAGTAAGTATCCTTATTAGGATGGCAGGGTAAGGAGGAAATTTTATTGACTTTTTAGACGCATCTTAGTAAGTATCAATATCAAGGTCTATCAGAATACTTGAAATATTCAGATTTACAAACTCTCGCATTGTTATTACTTGATTCTTCTCATATACTCATTTAACAAGTATTCTTAAACCTTCATTTTCACACACACACACTTTAACATATGATTATAGGTTGCACATTAGATTATTACATTATTTATGTTCTTTTGTTGAAGGTAATAACTAAGAAAAAAGGATAGTATATAATTTGCAAAAAAAATAAAAATTGATAATATTGATGATAATAAAAACGTAGATAAGTTCGGTTTTATAGCCTCCCTAACCTAAGCAATTAAACCCGAAGGGATGTTTTAACACTTAATACCCTAAACTCAACTGACTTTGGAGCTATTGGCCCAAAGCTTATTACATGGGTTAAGGAGAAAAGCTTAAGGGAATCAAACATTGTACTATCTACGTATCAATATCTACAACCCGAGTTACTAAGCTCGTAGGGGTGTCTCAACACCTAATGCCCTAAGACCAACTGGTTTGGGAGTCATTAGCCTAAAGCTCGTTACATGGGTTAAAGATGCATTGTGTTGTATATATATATAATAAAAAAAAAGAAAAAAATAAAAAAAATAATCCCAACCCAAGGAAGTTAACCTTAAAAATTATAACATAATATTGTTTTCTTCCAACAAAAGCCCCATCATCTATGTTTTCATACATTGAGCACATAAAAAGAAGGTTTATTAATATCTTGTTTAAGAAATATGAAGCTGAAATATAAATTTAATGAGAGTTTGTTTATCTAGATAGATTAATAGAAATTGAATGATGAATGCCTAACTTTATGGAAGTTACAAATTGTTTTTCTATTTTAACGCTTTGATTACTAAGGACTAGTAATAAGTTGGTTAAGGTGTGATTAGTACTTAAAAGTGCATGTTTATCAAGTGATGTGCCGTGAATGATTCAAAATCGGCAACAATGATTCTAATGAAAATGGATGAAGGATGGGTCTGGTTGTGTTGTCTTTCTTTTGGTATTTAGGCTGGATTGTAGTGATTTGAAAGTAAATAAAATGGAGGATAGACTAGAATGATACTTTGATAAGTCGATCTGGACGCCACAAAGATCAGTCTAGGATTTCGACGCCACACTCTTTGTGATTGAAGAGTGATAAGTCAGGTAGGGTTCTTCACAAAAACGAATTTGGAAGAACAACTCTTAATTCTCTGAATTAAGTTTTTCAATTTTGGCCAAAAGTGTTTATTTCATATTCTGATACATATTTATCTTTGGAACATGCCTCCAAAGTTAGGTGAATTCAACATGACAGAAGTCAAGCCTAAAAACTAGACTTTTAATAAAGCAAGTAGACAAATTTAACTAACAGACGTTTTTTTTTACATTTCTAAAACATATGCAGACGAAATTTAAAACAGCCATAACTTTTGACACAAAAGTCCAATGCAATCATGGTTGGACAATATAGAAAGATCACGTTCTGAACTTGAATTTTACCTACATAAATCTTGTTTTCACATGCATTGGATGACTTCAAATTCGGTTTCAAATCCATCTACTGTTCTTACCATAAACAACATCAATTCCTTCACTTGCATTATCAATCCAAATACAAGTAGCCCAGCATGAAAAGAACCATTAAGGGCTTTTCCCATCTCCAAGTTCCAATTGTAGGCAAATAAGCACCCTTGAACCAATTTCAAACTGATTGCTAATTTTTAACTCCGACGCAGCTTCAATCATTGCAATTTGATTCGTCAAGGCCCGTTGTAGTTGTTTCGCTCTCGCTCTTGTCATTGGACCATCTGAATCCTCTTGCATATTAGATTCAGCTTTACGAGATGGATTATAATTCCCATGATGCACATCATCAGCCTCGGGTTGAAAATGATTTGTCCTCAAATCAGAATCGTCATCATCATCCAAGTACAGAGATAAGTCTTTCACATTAAAAGTAGCTGATACGTTGTAATCACCAGGAAGATCTACCTTATACGCATTGTCATTCACCTTCTCTATAATACGAAATGGACCGTCAGCTCTTGGCATCAACTTGGACTTACGTTTGCTTGGAAATCTGCCCTTGCTAATATGAATCCAAACAAGATCTCCAGGTTCAAACCTGACCATCTTTCGCCCCTTGTTAGCTTGTTTAGCATACTTTGTTGTTTTCTCCTCAATATGTAGTCGAACCTGCTCATGTAGTTTCTTCATCAATTCTGCCTTTCTAATTCCATCCATAGATGTCCTCTCATCAATTGGAATATGAACAAGATCAATAGGAACACAAGGATTAAAGCCATAGACAACCTCAAATGGTGAAAATTTTGTAGCCCCATGCACACTACGATTATATGCAAACTCCACAATCGGCAAACAAGTATCCCAACTCTTCAAATTCTTATGTATAACAGCTCGTAACAAAGAAGATAAAGTTCGGTTTACTACCTCAGTTTGTCCATCAGTTTGTGGATGACATGTCGTACTGAAAAGTAACTTTGTTCCAAGTTTCCTCCAAAGAGTCTTCCAAAAGTGGCTTAAGAACTTTGTATCACGATCAGAGACAATGCTTTTAGGAATTCCATGTAAACGAACAATCTCTTGAAAGAACAAATCAGCAACATGTACTACATCGTCAGTTTTCGTACAAGGAATGAAATGAGACATTTTGGAGAATCGATCAACCACCACCATTATTGAATCCTTGCCACGTTGTGTTCTCGGTAGTCCAAGTACAAAGTCCATGCTAATGTCCATCCATGGTTGCTCTGGAATAGGCAGTGGCATATAGAGTCCATACGCATTCTCTTTACCTTTAGCTCTCTTGCAAATAGCACATCTTTCAATCACCTTGTGTACATCCCGTAACATGCTGGGCCAAAAAAAATGTTCTTTCAGCAGCTCATAAGTCTTCTTCTCCCCAAAATGACCACTAAGACCACCACTATGAGCCTCTCGCACAAGCAACTCCCGTAACGAACCTGAAGGAATACACATTCTGCCCATTTTGAACAAGTAACCTTCATGCATAAAGAACCCATCACAAGCTCCCTTTGCACATTCGGCAACCACATTAGCAAAGTAGGAATCATTGGCATACTGATCCTTCACCTGTTCAAAACCCATCAACCTTGCATTCAACATAGAGATCAGTGCATACCTCCTAGAAAGAGCATCAGCAACCACATTAACTTGCCCTTTCTTGTACTTTATGACATAAGGAAATGACTCCATGAACTCCACCCATTTAGCATGTCTTCGATTCAACTTGTTTTGCCCCTTAAGATACTTCAAGGCTTCATGATCAGTATGTATAACAAATTCTTTAGGCAACAAGTAGTGCTGCCATACCTCCAAAGCCCGAATCAAAGCATAGAACTCCTTGTCGTAAATAGAGTAGTTCAAACGCGCTCCATTTAACTTTTCACTGAAGAATGCAATCGGTCTCTTTTCTTGCATCAAAACAGCACCAATTCCAACCCCGGAAGCATCACACTCTATTTCGAATGTTTTAACAAAGTCTGGAAGTGCTAAAACTAGAGCGGTACACAACTTTTCCTTAATTAGCTCGAAAGCTTTCTGCGCATCTTCACTCCATCTAAACTCCTTCCCTTTTTTCAAGCATTCTGTCATAGGAGCAACAATAGAGCTGAAGTCTTTCACAAATCGCCTGTAGAAAGAAGCTAAACCATGGAAACTCCTCACATCAGTGATACTAGCAGGTTTTGGCCAGTCTCGAATTGCCTCAATTTTCTCCTCATCAACTCTAACTCCCCTACTAGAGATAATATATCCAAGAAACACGACACTTTCTTTACAGAAGTAACACTTTGTGAGTTTCCCATACAACTTAGAATCTTGCAAAGTCTCAAACACAACTCTAAGATGCTTCACATGATCATCAAAGGTCTTGCTATACACCAGGATGTCATCAAAATATACTACAACAAACAGCCCAATATACTTCCTCAAAACATGATTCATAAGCCTCATAAATGTACTAGGCGCATTAGATAACCCAAACGGCATTACCATCCATTCATATAACCCCTGTTTAGTTTTAAATGTTGTTTTCCATTCATCTCCCTCTTTCATTCTAATTTGGTGATAGCCACTCATCAAATCGAGTTTAGAAAACAATGCAGCACCATGCAACTCATCAAGCAAATCATCAAGTCTGGGTATAGGAAATCGATACTTAACTGTTATTTTGTTGATAGCGCGGCTGTCTATGCACATCCTCATGGTACCATCTTTCTTCGGTACAAGCAAAGTAGGTACGAAACATGGACTAAGTGATTCTCGCACATATCCCTTCTCTAAGAGCTCACCGACCTGCCTTTGAATCTCTTTCGCTTCCTCTAGATTACATCTGTATGCTGGTCTATTAGGAAGTGAAGCTCCCGGCACCAAATCAATTTGATGCTCAATACCACGAATAGGTGGTAATCCTTTAGGTAATTCATCTGGAAACACATCTTTAAATTCTTCAAGTAATCCCTTAATCTGTCTTGGTAAGTCCAATCCTTCTACTTGTAGTAGTTGCTTTGCCCACACCATGAAAACAATCCCTGTTGTGGCTAATGCTTGTTTGATGTCTCCTTTTTTGGCTAACAACAGCCCCTTTCGTGATGTCACCTCCTTTTGTTGGCTTCGTAACTGATCCTCTCTAACTTGTTGAGAACTCAGTGGTAACAAGTTCACCTTCTTTCCATTCAGCATAAAAGAATAAGTGTTCTTTCGTCCATTGTAGGTCACATCCTTATCAAACTGCCATGGACGACCCAGCAACAAATGGCTAGCTGACATTGGTGCAACGTCACATAAAACCTCGTCGTGATAGGTTTTAATGGAAAAAGGTACACGAACTTGCTTTGTCACCCGAATCTCCCCATTCTCATTCAGCCATCGCAAACTATAGGGTCTGGGATGTGGAAGGGTATTTAAACCCAATTTCTCCACCAAGGTAGTTGACGCAACATTAGTGCAACTTCCATTATCAATGATCATCCCACACACCTTATCTCGAATCTGACATCGAGTATGAAAGATGTTCTCGCGTTGCTCATCACTAATGTCAATTTATGCATTCAGAACCCGTTGAACAACCAACAAATCTCCCTTCACTAGTTCGAAATCCTCTTCTTGTTCAGCCACTTGTACCTCATCTTCGTCTTCAGTTTCAACCTCATCTCCACTGATCAGCTCTCCATGATCCCCATGCAAAATCATCACCCTTTTATTTGGACATTCCGAAGCAATATGCCCATGTCCCAAGCACTTGAAGCACTTGATGTCCCGAGACCTCCTAGGGTGTTGAGGTTCTGTCACCTTCTCCTTTCCCTTCAAAGAATCAGAACTGGTATTCCCCTTGCTAAACTCCACCTTCTCATCTCGTTTAGGTGTGCTCCATGTTCGTGTAGGCGTTGAAACAGCCCTTGTCAGGCTTGACGTAGTTACACTAGTTCGGACACCTCCTCGTCTCTGCTGCCTCTCTACTCGGGTTGCAAGCTTTATAACTTCCTCAAGGAAGATGTACGGTTGTAACTCAACAACATTAGCTATATCCTTCCTCAACCCTCCAAGAAATCTAGCTATTGTTTGCTCTTGAGGTTCCATCAATTCACATCGAATCAGCAGCAATTCAAACTCTTTCACATACTCTTCCACACTCAAAGATCCATGTCGCAAAGTTTGAAGTCTGATGTATAGCTCCTGTTTATAGTAATCAGGAACAAATCTCTTCTTCATCACTCTTTTCATAGTTGCCCATGTTGCAATCTCCTCCTCTCCATCCCTTCTCCTCTGAATCTTTACGTTTTCCCACCATAAAAGAGCATAATCTATAAACTCAAGTGTTGCCACCTTGCACTTCCTTTCTTCAGAATATTCATACCATTCAAACACCTTTTCAACCTTCTGAATCCACTCCAAGTATTCCTTAGGTGAACTACTTCCTCTAAACGGTGGAATCTTAAGTTTGAGACCATTAGGAGGATTATAATTCTGCCTTCTTGGTCTGACCCTATCATCAGCCTCATCATCCCCATTTGGATCTTCGTTAGCTTCTATAATATCATTTCATGGCACCCTAAGTGCTTGCCTCGGTTGGGGTTGCAAATTATTTCTTTGCATCCTTTGCATAAGGGTATTCAACTGTTCATGAATTCCAGTCATCTCATCCCGAATCTCAGCATGAGATCGTTGTAAGCCCATGACCTGTGCCTGTTCCAAACTTAACCCTCTTGGCAAATCTTCTTTATCTCCAGCCATAGTTAAGTCTGTCAACCTCAATTCCAGCAAACCTTTCTACTTATTGTTGTTGTTGTTTTTGGCTCCTGTCTTAGATCGCAACTGATGCTCTGATACCAGATGATGTGCCGTGAATGATTCAAAATCGGCAACAATGATTCTAATGAAAATGGATGAAGGATGGGTCTAGTTGTGTTGTCTTTCTTTTGGTATTTAGGCTAGATTGTAGTGATTTGAAAGTAAATAAAATGGAGGATAGACTAGAATGATACTTTGATAAGTCGATCTGGACACCACAAAGATCAGTCTAGGATTTCGACGCCACACTTTTTGTGATTGAAGAGTGATAAGTCAGGTAGGGTTCTTCACAAAAACGAATTTGGAAGAACAACTCTTAATTCTCTGAATTAAGTTTTTCAATTTTGGCCAAAAGTGTTTATTTCATATTCTGATACATATTTATCTTTGGAACATCCCTCCAAAGTTAGGTGAATTCAACATGACAGAAGTCAAGCCTAAAAACTAGACTTTTAATAAAGCAAGTAGACAAATTTAACTAACAGACGTTTTTTTTTTACATTTCTAAAACATATGCAGACGAAATTTAAAACAGCCATAACTTTTGACACAAAAGTCCAATGCAATCGTGGTTGGACAATAGAGAAAGATCACGTTCTGAACTTGAATTTTACCTACATAAATCTTGTTTTCACATGCATTGGATGACTTCAAATTCGGTTTCAAATCCATCTACTGTTCTGACCGTAAACAGCATCAATTCCTTCACTTGCATTATCAATCCAAATACAAGTAGCCCAGCATGAAAAGAACCATTAAGGGCTTTTCCCATCTCCAAGTTCCAATTGTAGGCAAATAAGCACCCTTGAACCAATTTCAAACTAATTGCTAATTTTTAACTCCGACGCAGCTTCAATCATTGCAATTTGATTCGTCAAGGCTGTTGTAGTTGTTTCGCTCTCGCTCTTGTCATTGGACCATCTGAATCCTCTTGCATATTAAATTCAGCTTTACGAGATGGATTATAATTCCCATGATGCACATCATCAAGGTTTTATATCATCATTTTGCACTTGAAGCATCAATAACTCCTTAACCAAACCATGTTTTATAATAACAAGTCTGATACTATAAGATACCTTAATATATGGTAAATGTTCATCTTAAATGCAGGCCTATCACATATATCAAAGGATTGATTGATGAATTCAACTACTGAAATTATGAAGAAAAAAAGAGGGTGAAGCTTAGAAAAGTGATGCTGCTTCAGTCCAAACTGGAACACTGTTTGGTAATTGGGTCATATCTGAAGCTGTAGATCTCGGATTTGGGTCTGCTTTATATGGATGGAAAGATAAGATATAGGCCTAAAACTTTAATATGGAGTCCATGATTTAAAAAGGCCGTTTTCAAGTCCAAATTATAGCAACAATGAAGAAGTCTGAATCTGTCCTGCAGCCTAGACATTGTTCAGTTTTCAACCCATATCTCAAGTTCTAGAAGTCCAAATGACCTCAACTTTTTTTCCCTGGAAATCTAAGAGAATTTCCTATAACTTTCATGAGTATATATGGTTCTAGTTCTGATGTTAGAAATGATGTTTTATTCAGACAAAAAGATAAGGATTTTCACCAAGTCAAGATGTGGCCACCCACTCAACAATTATTCATCAAATCAATAGTTCCAAATTTTGGCCTATAAAAGGAAGCATTTGCCATGCATTTAGGCATCTTGGTGTTCAGATCAAGATCATGCTCTTGCTCTCTTTCGTTGTATTTTGTAATGTTTAAGTTTCATTTGATGTTATATTAATTTCTTGTTTATGCTTTTCATTTCCTTTCCTTCATTTGTATAATTATGTTCTTATCTTGTTTATTTATGTTTCTTTCTTTCATTATGTTTAGCTAAATTTATTATGTCAATGTGAAAAGGTTACATTAATGGTGTAAGAATAAGTATAGTATAAACTCAACATGGATTTTAATGCTTGATACTAACATGTTTTGTATTTATTATCTTGCTCTCTTAATACCTTGCTTGTTAAATGGTTAATCTAGATTTGTATTGAACAAACCTTGGTACAACAAATACTTGGCACTTTCATAGCCCAGCTATATGGTATAACCGACACCTGTGTTATAAAAGGAACTTGATTTGTTGTTAACATAAGTAATCACCATCAATACCTGATAATATTTACAATTATTGGCATTACTCGAATAAGATAATTAATGTAATCATGTTAACAATTTATAATCCGATTGGAACCTCCTTTGTGTGTGGTTTCCAGTTGAGTAATAAGAGTTTATACTATACTTGTTTGAAGTATCATTAGGGGATCCTTTAACCTTGACAATTGATTTTATCATTGTGTAATCTTTATATCAATATCACATCTCAAAGCTCTCTTCAACTTATTATTATTATTATTATTATTATTATTATTATTATTATTATTATTTATAATTTATATAGTTAACCTCCCTGTGGTTCGACCTCGTTTTTGCCGTGTTATTTATTACTTCGACACTTCTACACTTGAAAGAAGACATCAACTCTTTGGTCGTGTCATTACCCTAGATAGATCAAGTCTGCAAGCCATGGAAAAAGGCAATAAGGAGTCTGTAAGAGAATACGCCTAAAGGTGGCGTGAATCAGCCGCACAAGAAAATCCTCCATTGTTGGAAAGGGAGATTACTGGTTTATTTTCCAACACTTTCACAGCCCCATACTTTGAATACTTGGTAAGTAATGTTGTATAAAATTTCTCTGATTTGGTTGTCATAGCTGAAAGGATCGAGCAAGTTGTTCGGATGGGTATGATCGTGGATCCTGCTGAAAAAAAAGGTTTTGTTGGAAAAAGAAAAGAAGCAGAAATTCACAATGTCGAAAGGGGAAGTAAGGGAAAGAAAACCTACCAAGATAATTACAGCTTCAAAACTATTACACCTACCCCCTCCATATCCAATATAAAATTCGCCTCACCTACAAACACCCAAAATAACCCAGCAAATAACCAAACCAACAATGCCTACCGCCCAATAAGAAATTTTCCAATAGACCAATTACAACTTCCAGCATTACCTATATCTCTCACCGAGATGTATTAGAGGTTGCTTAGTATTGGCCAAGTAGCACCTGTTCCTTTAACTCCTTTACAAACACCATTTCCCTAATGGTATAAACCTGATAAAAAATATGAATACCATGTTGGTGTTGTTGGACACAATATTAATGGTTGCATTGCATTCAAAAGAAGAATCCTCCAACTCATCAAAGCTGGGTGGATTTTTTTGGATGAATCTCTAAATGTGAACTCAAACCCTCTACCAAACCATGACTCTAGAAGTGAAGGAGTTAATAGCTTGGAAGATGTTTCATTCTGTGATAGAAGATATGATGATGTTGGGAATATTAGATTGATGAAACCCAAAAAAGATGAGTTGGTAGGAACACTGACTAGTTGTAACAAAAAAGTGGAAGTTTGTAGATATCAACCAACTGAAGGGGGTCTATAAAAAATGATCCTAACCAAGCCTATGAATACTATTAGTGGAAGCTATAATGCCTAACCCTATAATTATGGTTATTCCTTTCACAACATGAGTCCGCCCCTGTTTTCCATACCGAAATAGGAGGGCTCACTCGGAGTGGGAGATGTTTTACTTTTGAAGAGTTGGAAGACCATAGAAAGGCTAAAGGAAAGAATATGATGGAATTGGCGAAGACAGATGAGATTAACAAGGTAGTAAGTGATGAAGAGGCTAATGAGTTTCTGAAATTGATGAGGCATAGTGAATATAGTGTGGTTTATCAACTGAAAAAGACACCCGCTAGGAAAGAATATGATGGAATTGGCAAAGACAGGTGAGATTAACAAGCCAATAGGTGATGAAGAGGCTAATGAGTTTCTGAAATTGATGAGGTATAGTGAATATAGCGTGGTTGATCAACTAAAAAAGACACTTGCTAGGATTTCTTTGTTATCACTAATATTGAGTTCAGATTTGTATAGAAATGCTATTCATAAGGTTTTTAACGAAGGATATGTTCCTTAGGATATCACACAAGATTCCATACAACATTTGGTGGGTGGGATTCAAGCCACCAACTACATCTATTTTACCGATGATGAACTGGATCATGAAGCGACTGGTCATAATAAACCACTGCATATCACGATAAAATGCAAGGATTATATGATTGCTAAGGTGCTTATAGATAATGGCTCTACTCTTAATGTATTACCAAGGCATGTACTTGATAAAATGCCAGTTGATGTCTCTCATATGAAGCCAAGTACCATGACTGCTAGGGCATACAATGGGTCACCTAAACCAATCATTAGGAGTATTGATGTTGAACTAATCATTGGCCCGAAACCATTCCAACTCACATTGCAAGTAATGGATATTCATCCATTATATAGCATTTTGCTAGGGAGATGTTGGATCTATGTAGCTCGAGCTGTCGTATCTTCTTCACATCAATAGGTCAAGTTCATCATCCATGGGAATTTGGTGACTGTGAGAGTTGAAAAAACTCTGTCAATGATGAGAAATATGTCGATCCCTTACATAGAAACTGAAGAAAGTAAAGATGGAAATCTACATGTATTTGAGGTTCTAAATGTTGAATGGGTACCTAAAAATACGATACGAAGAAAGCTAGAAATTTCTGAAGCAGCAAAAATGGCTGCTAAGTACTTCTTGAAGCATGGATTTCCATTCAAATATGACCTAAGTACTAGAATGTCTGAAAGGATTAATGTGATAAAAATGAAATGTGTTGATCATAGGTTTGGCATAGGGTTTAAGCCTGGAAAAGCAAATTTCAAAAGAGAAGCTGAAATTAGAAGAGAAGAAACTAGCCCGGATTAAAAGGAGAGAGCCAAATGAATATCGAATGGAGATCCCACCGATCCATGTAACATTTCCAAGATCCGCGTATATGATAAAAACTGAGGATTATGAGGAGAGACTAAGAAAAGAATTCAATGGTGCTACTATCAATTATCTTGAAAAGGTTAGTGAACAAGATTTAAAAGAAGAGTAGAGTCCTCATGAACAACTACCACAACTGACTACTGGCACTTTAGAAGATGGCTCATCAGAATTCATGAGAAAGTTGGCTAAGGGAGAAGAGTTGAAAAATTGGGAAATTCATGAAGTCCCGATTGTTTTCAAAAAGTAATGTTTTGTGTTCCTTTTTCATTATTGTATTGTTTGAACAATTGTGCCTTGACAATAAGGTTTTTTTGTTGAGCCCTTCTATCCTTTAAAATTCAATAAGATCATGTATATTTTCTTTCAAACATGCTTTCTTGTTCTTTGTTTATTTATTTGCTTTCTCAGAATTATACACTCATAACCAAAAACACTTTCCGCTTTCAAGAAATTTGAAAGTTTTCTTGAAAGCAGATTGTCATTAAACTCACAACCTCATTGCACTATGGATAAGACATCAATGAGTTCACAAGGTTAGTGGAACAATTTGAGCACACATGGAAGCCTGCAAAAAAAGAACTAGAACTGATAAATATGGGCACCAAACATAATAAAAGAGAGTTGAAAATAGGGAAGTTAATCATTGCTGACATAAGAAGTGAGTTAGTTGCTCTTTTACAAGAATATGTTGATGTTTTTGCCTGGTCTGGATATTGATATTGTGGTACCTAAGCTACCTTTGATAGAAGCTTGTAAGCTGATTAAACAAAAGTTAAGGAGGACAAGGCCTGATATATTGATCAAAGTAAATGATGTGGATCAGCCCAACACTAAGCATAATCATGCCAACGATCCATTGGAGGTGCCAATTGGGCCAATCACAAGAGCTAGGGCAAAGAAGCTTAAAGAAGCATTGAATGGGCTTGTTCATAACTTATAGAGCAAGATGGACCTAGAAGGGCTTGGGACATTTAAGAAGCATGAAGGACAACCTTTAATTCATCTAGTTCAGGTCCAAGAAGAGCCCAATTCGTGTGGAACAAGGGGTTGATATGTCTGGCTCAATACCAGCCTTGTTAGGCTTGTTTTTTTTCCTAATGCTACAAGGATAAAAAGCCAGCAATTTATTCTCCTAATTAAGTAAGGAAGTTGACCATATCTTATTCCTAAAAAGGGAAGGATTATTTAATGCTTTTCCTAATATAGGAAGGAAAGTAATTAAATCAGCAACAAAGAAGGAAATTTATTTTCTTATTTGTTCAAGTTAAACAAGGAAATCCAAGATAATCAAGGACATCAAAGGAAAGGGGGCAACAACACAAATTTGATTCTAGCATTTTTAGGATGGTAATTTTTGGATTTTTATTATTTTTATTATTTTCTTCTTAATTTTTAGGTTATTATTACTTATTTGGGTCAATTATAAGTGGGCTTCATATAAGTCCACATAAGGGGGGTCCATTAGAGTTTCTTGAAGTCTAGAGTCAGTATAAATAAAGGCATAACCAAATATGTAAGGTTACACAATTTTCAGATCAATAAATTTCTTTGCTGCACTTGTTGTGTGTTGGTGGGATAATCTCCCTTCCTTGGTTCTTTAAAGAACTGAAAATGACTTATCGAAGAACAACTGGCTTCGTGGCGTCATCCTTATACTTCTCGTTCGTGAATCAATATTCATTGGTTGGGGGTTTATGTTTTCAATAGTGTTGGTGCATAGGTACAAGTTATCTTTGTGTCACACTCTTATCAAACCTGATTCACTTGGCTTTCCAGGAATTGGTGTCTTTACGTGTGGGTTGCATGACCACGTGATCATTAGGTTCGCATCATTTGGTATTAGAGCTTGGATCCATTAATCAGGTTATATCCTTCTGAAATTTTCATTTCCTTTTGTTTCCGCAAAAAAATTCCTTAGTGTCCAATTTCTTCTTCTCTTGATTTGGCAGCATATCAGAAAAAAAAAGTTATTTTGTTTGGTTCCTGACCAAAATATATCAGTGGCATAAAAAAAAGAGAAAAAAAAAGTCGTTCAAAAAGGCATTTATTTATTTTTGCCGTAGAAAACTAAACAAAGGAAAATTTGACCAAATCAACAAGGAATAAGCTCAAATTTGATTCTATTATTACTGGGACCTGCACCACATATTCATTTTTGGGTCAATTGGATATCGTTTGCTTTGGGTTTCAAATTCGGGTCTAATCAGGTCTCATTCATAACGTTTTTGCATCAATATATCAAATCTTATTGTAAATTAATCAAATTTTATATTATGTCTATTTGGGTTGATATCGCACTATGTCTGAAATTTTAACTCAATTGGACATCATTTACTATAGGTTCTAGATTTTGACTTAACTCGTCGTAAACGAGTCTGTTTTGCGTCAACTTTTAAAATTCAGATTCTTTTTGTTGTTTTTGTTTCTTGTAGTTTATTTTCATCATATCCAACATATATGGTTGTTGTTTCATCGTTTTTCATATTTTGTTTCTGTTTTTTATTCAAGTCTTCAATTTTGTTCATATTTCGAATAGACTCGCTTGCTACTTGCGAGGCTATCATCGTAGTTTTGTTTTGCTTGTTTTCTAGTTTTTATTACTTCTTGAGTCATATATATATATATATATATATATATATATATATATATATATATATATATATATTTGGATTGTGTTGCCAAGTTGGTTTTATTTGGTGTTGGTTTCAGTTTCGCAAAAACCGTAGAAAGGTGAGACGAGACGTGTGAGGACATTAAGAGTGTTTAAGCGAAACACGAGCAACGTGAGGACAATTTTTTTTTTACCACTAACCAATTTTTATAGGTACTATCATGTCAGATTAAAACAACACACCACCCCATCCCAGGGGAGAACTTACATTCCAAATGCAAGCCATGACGCAGATGATGGAGAGGATGAATTTTGTGATGGGAAACGTGTGTGACAGACTTGATAGGGTGGAGAAATGTGGTAACGAGGCTGGTACAAGCACCCAAAATATGAGGAAGCTTGGGGTTGAACCGAAAGCAAACAATGGCAGTAGGGCCGAAAGGCCAAGGTGGGTTGATTATGAGGATTTTGAGGAGGCCGTTGATGATATTGGTGATGGTGGTTTTGAGGATGAGGCCATAGGCCATCGAGAAGGTTTTCAGCAGCCTAGAAACCGAAGGGATTTTGGGAATAGAACTAGGGGCCAATTCGGCCAAAGGCAAAATTTCTGTAGTGTTGGGGGACATGCTGATTTAGAGGTGATTTGGATGCTATCAAACTAAAAATGCCTTCTTTTCAAGGTAAAAATGATCCCAAGGCATATTTAGAGTGGAGAAAAAGGTGGATTGGATTTTTGATTGCCATAACTATTCGGAGGCAAAGAAAGTGAAATTGGTTGTCATCGAATTCACGGATTATGCACTGATTTGGTGGGATCAGAATGTTATTAGTAGAAGGAGGAGTGGAGAGAGGCCGGTAGTGTCGTGGGAGGAGATGAAAGTGTTGATGAGAAGGCGATTTGTGCCTAACCACTATTATAGAGATTTGTATATGAAATTGCAGGGTTTGAATCAGGGTTCTAGGTCCATGGATGAGTATTTTAAGGAGATGGAGATCGCCATGATTCGGGCCAATGTGATTGAGGATCGGGAAGCTACTATGGCTAGATTTCTAAATGGGCTGAATAGGGACATTGCGAATGTTGTAGAATTACAACATTGTGTGGAATTGGAGGACATAGTCCATATGGCAACGAAGGTGGAGAGGCAAATAAAGAGAATGGGCAATACACGTTTTCAGACCAATTCAGCTTCATTTTCCTCAATATGAAGGCCGAATTTGAAGAAAGAGGGGGTTGTCCAACCAAAGCCTTATGCAAAGGCCGAACCACCTAAGGCCAAAAAGGATACTCATACGGATGGGAAAGGTAAATCTGAATATCAACCTACTCATGATAGATATATTAAATGCTTTAAGTATTTAGGGAAGGGGCACATTGCATCTTAGTGTCCAAACCGAAGAATTATGCTTACAAGAGACAATGGGGAGGTTGAATCTAAAAGTGACAAATCTGAAAGTGAATAGATGCCACCTTTGGTGGATTGTAGTGATGAGGAGATTGCATATCCTGTTGAGGGAGAGGCCTTGGTTATAAGGTGTGCACTGAACATACAAATCAAAGAAGATGATGTAGATCAGCAACGGGAAAATATATTTCACACTCGATGTCATATCCAAAATAAGGTATGTAGCATGATAATTGATTGAGGTAGTTGTGCTAATGTTGCTAGTGATACCCTTGTAAAGAAATTGAATCTGAGTTGTATTAAGCATCCTAGGCCTTATAGATTGCAATGGTTGAATGAATGTGGTAAAGTGAGGGTTACTAAGCAAGTTTTGATTGCGTTTGCTATTGGGAAGTATTCTGATGAGATTTTGTGTGATGTAGTCCCAATGCATGCTAGTCACTTACTTTTGGGGCGTCCATAGCAGTTTGATCGGAAAGTGATTCATGATGGGTTTAGAAATAGGTTCACTATTGTAAAGGATGGTAAAACCATCACTCTTGTGCCTGTTTCTCCAAAACAAGTTATGATGATCAAATGAAATTAAAAAAAGAATGTGAGGATGGGAAGAGTGAAAATTCACGTGAGAACAATGGTGAGAGAAAACCATCAGATTCGGCTAAACCTAAATCATTAATTAAACCAGTTAAGAGTGGAGGTAAAAACCGAGGAGTGAAGAAAGTAAGCTTGTGTGATGATAGTAGTGTGGAAACATTAAAGAAACAACCTAATTTTTATGCAAAAGGATCTCAAATCATATCTGTATTTTTCACTAATAAGCCAATGATCTTACTTGTTTATAATGAGGCTTATTTTAACACTAATGATCTTGATTCTATTATTCCTAGTGTGGCTGTTTCTTTGATGCAGGAGTTTGATGATGTATTTACTGAAGACATCCCTAATGGATTACCACCATTAAGGGGGATTGAACATCAAATTGACCTTGTGCCCGAAGCTTTGATTCCTAACCGTCTAGCCTATAGAAGCAACCCCGAGGAGACAAAGGAGCTTCAAAAGCATTTAGATGAGTTGATGATGAAGGGGTACATTCGTGAGAGTATGAGTCCTTGTGTTGTGCTAGTGCTCATGTGCCTAAAAAGGATGGAACATGGAGGGTGTGTGTTGATTGTTGCGGATCAGCCCAACAATAAGTGTAATCATGCCAACGATCCATTGGAGGTGCCAATTGGGCCAATCACAAGAGATAGGGCAAAGAATCTTAAAGAAGCATTGAATGGGCTTGTTCAGAACTTATGGAGCAAGATGGACCTCGAAGGGCTTGGGACATTTAAGGAGCATGAAGGACAGCCTTTAATTCATCTAGTTCAGGTCCAAGAAGAGCCCAATTCGTGTGGAACAAGGGGTTGATATGTCTGGCTCAATACAAGCCTTGTTAGGCTTGTTTTTTTCCTAATGCTACAAGGATAAAAAGCCAGCAATTTATTCTCCTAATTAAGTAAGGAAGTTGGACATATCTTATTCCTAAAGAGGGGGGGAACTATTTAATGCTTTTCCTGACATAGGAAGGAAAGTAATTAAATCAGCAACAAAGGAGGAAATTTGTTTTCTTATTTGTCCAAGTTAAACAAGGAAATCCAAGCTAATCAAGGACATCAAAGGAAAGCGGGCAGCAACACAAATTTGATTCTAGCATATTTAGGATGGTAATTTTTGGATTTTTATTATTTTTATTATTTTCTTCTTAGTTTTTGGGTTATTATTACTTATTTGGGTCAATTGTAAGTGGGCTTCAAATAAGTCCACCTAAGGGGTGGACTTATATTTGGGCTTCATATTTGGGTCCATTAGAGTTTCTTTAAGTCTAGAGTCAGTATAAATAAAGGCATAACCAAACATGTAAGGTTACGTAATTTTCAGATCAATAAACTTCTTTGTTGCACTTGTTGTGTTTTGGTGGGATAATCTCCCTTTCTTGATTCTCTAAAGAACTAAAAACGACTTATCGAAGAACAACTGGCTTCGTGGCATCATCCTTATACTTCTCGTTCGCGAATGAATATTCATTAGGTGGGGGTTTATGTTTCCAATAGTGTTGGTGCCTAGGTACAAGTTATGTTTGTGTCACACTCCTATCAAACCTGATTTACTTGGCTTTATGGGAATTGGTGTCTTTGCGTGTGGGTTGCATGATCACGTGATCACGAGGTTCCCATCAGTAAAAGAAGAGATAACGAAACAGTGGGATGCTGGATTCTTAGAAGTAGTCGATTATTCTCAATGGGTGTTCAATATTGTAGTAGAACCCAAGAAAGATAACAAAATCAGGGTATGTGTGTATTTTCGAGATTTGAATAAGGCAAGCCCGAAGGATAATTTCCCTTTACCCCATATAAACGTGCTTATGGATAATGCTGCTAAGAATTCTACGTACTCTTTTATGGATGGTTTCTTCAGGTATAATCAGATTAAAATGACTAAGTACGACAAGAAGAAAACAACATTTGTTATCTCGTGGGGAACGTATTGCTATAGAGTTATGCCGTTTGGACTAAAGAATGGTGGAAAAACTTATCAAAGAGCAATGGTGATACTATTTCATGACATGATGCACAAATAAATTGAGGTCTATATGGATGATGTAATCGCTAAGTCTAAAGATGAGGAAGATCATATCCCAACTCTGAAGAAATTATTTGAAAGCCTGAGGAAATATCAGTTGAAGTTGAACCCTGTAAAATGCACATTTGGAGTTAAGTCTGGGAAGTTATTAGGGTTTATGGTAAGCAATAATGGCATATAAGTAGACCATGATAAAGTGAAGGTCAAACAAGTTATGTCGGATCCTAAAACTAAAAGAGAAGTTCGAAGCTTTTTGGGGTTTTTAAACTACATTGCTCAATTTATTTCACAACTTACAGTCACTTATGAACAACACAGCTAAATATGAGGCATGCATTTATGGATTAGAAGTTGCATTGGAACTAAAGATAAAGAAATTAGAAGTATTTGGAGACTCTATGTTGATAATCTGCCAAATAAAGGGTGAATGGTAGACAAAAGATTAGAAATTGAAACCATATCAAGAATATCTCTCCAAATTGGCTGAAAACTTTGAAGAGATAGAGTTCACTCATTTTGCGGATGCCTTGGCAACTTTGGCCTCTATGGCCACAATCAAATGTGGTATTAGAGTACATCCTATAGGCATTGATATCAGAAGTTCACTTGCTCATTGCTGTTTAGTAGAAGAAAAAGTGGATGGCAATCCTTGGTATGCAGATATAAAAAGATTTATCCAATAACAGGAATACCCTTCTGAAGCTTCAAACACAGATAAGAAGACCCTGAGAAGAATGGCAATGTAATACTTTATAGATGGAGAAATCTTATATAAAAGGTTATTTGATGGGACTTTATTAAGATGCCTGGACAAATCAGAAGTCAATAAAGCCATGTATGAAGTGCATGGAGGAATTTGTACCACCCATGCAAATGGACACATGATGGCTAGACAAATGCAAAGAGCTGGGTATTTTTGGATGACTATGGAGAAGGATTGCATAGAATTTGTTCAAAAATATAAATGTTAGGTGTATAGTGACAAAATCAATGCACCTCTAGTACCCTTATTCAATATGGTGTCACCCTGCCATTCACGATGTGGGGGAATTGATATTGTTGGGCTAATTAATCTGAAAGCCAGCAATGATCATTGATTTATCTTGGTTGCAATTGACTATTTTACAAAATGGGTTGAGGCCTACTCATATGCTCATGTGACTCAGAAGGTGGTTAAGCGATTCATTGAGAGAGACCTAATTTGTAGGTATGGTTTACTAGAAAGGATAGTAACCGACAACGCTAAGAACTTCAATGGGAATATGATCATGGAATTATATACTAAATAGAAAATCAAGCATTCTAATTCATCCCCTTACAGACCAAAGATGAATGTTGTTGTTGAAGCTACTAATAAGAACATAAAAAAGATTGTCCATAAAATGATGGTTACGTACAAAGATTGGTAGGAATGGCTTCCTTATGATATACATGCGTATCTAACAGCAGTAAGGACGTCAATTGGGGCTACACCTTACTAGTTTACGGGATGGAGGCAGTCATGCCATTGGAAGTAGATATTCCTTCTCTAAGGGTCCTCATGGAATCTGAGCTAGAGGAGGCAAAATGGGCTAAGATACAATATGAACAACTAAACATGATCAGTGAGAAGAGATTAGTTACAATTTTTCACCACCAATTGTATCAGAAAAGGATAGCAAGAGCGTATGATAGAAAAGTTCAACCAAAAGAGTTCAAAGAAGGAGATCTTATATTGAGAAAAATTATATCACTACCTGGTGAGAACCGTAGTAAATGGGCGCCCAATTACGAAGGTCCCTATATAGTGAAGAAGGCATTCTCTGGTGGAGCAATGATACTGACGGTAATGGATGGAGAAGATTTGAGTAGGCTCGTAAACTCTGATTCTGTAAAGAAATATTATCCATGATTGTATAAGTTCTTATCAAATCAATAAAAAGTTTCGACTAAGAAATTCATTTTGCATATCTTTTTTTCCACTCATAAATGGTTAATGATACCAAAGAATCAACAAATACACCCTTTGAAGTCTTGCATGATCTCAATTCATTGCTTATATCAAAATCTTTTCTTCTAATGGAATTTTTGGAAAATTAAGCTTGCTTTTAGATTTCAAAAATATTTTTATGTTTATTTGAAACAACATTTTGACATTCTACTTGTAGAATAAGAAAATAAATCAAGCAACTCCTTCATAGAGGTGACCAAACTCTAAATATGAATAGAAAAATGAACTGTTACCCTCACACAACCAAGTGTTTTAAATGTATGAATAAAAATACATAGTGAATTTGTTGTTCATTCTTCATGAAATGCATTTCTTTGCAAAGTCCAAACCATCACACTGGATGAGATCAAAGTTTGTTGATCCTAATTACTTGCGCTTGAAATGATGAAAGGCCATGTTGGTTATCCCTTTCATGTTCTAAAATGAATATATCCCTTGTGGTCCCTTTTTGAGCCTGAATAAATTTTCTTTCATGAAAAATCCCGACTAGGATCACACCCCACACTAGGGGCAAGTAAAATTTCAACGATCAAGAAAGATGATAAAGCCGTAAGAAAACTAAAACGCAAAAAAGCCCAAGAAACTCAAATGCTAGGGGGCATGCCCAAATCACAAGAAAAAGTGATAGATAAAACAAAGTGAATATGTCCCAGCCAAAACAATGAAAAAGGGAAAATAAAAAAGCGGCAAAAGAAAATATGAAAGACATAAAGAGTCAAGCTGCTGATAGTGATCCTCAGTCTTTGAAACCTTGAAACATTATTTGAGCCTTATAAATCATTTTCCTTCATAGCCAGAAACCACAACCTATAAAAGTCCTTTCTAATCAAACAAGCAAGTGACTTGGAACAATAAACGATGCTCTCAAAATGTAAAGATTTTTTTTTCTTAATAGTCATGACATCAAGAACAAACTACCTATTATTATTCATGCTGATAAAATGAATGTTTAAAAAGAGAAATTTTTCTCAAACAAAACCTCGAGCTCTCCATTTTTTAAACCTACAAAAGCAGAAGGTCAGCTCCTGATGTACCTTCACCAATGGAAACATCGCCAACACAAGAATAAATCATCTCATTTCCAAGAAAATAACCAAGGAGTTGCAAGATTTCAAAAGCAAATTGTTTTAAACTCATATCAAAACAATTTTTGTTTTCAAAATGCAAGATCAAGATTTCAAGATTCATTATAGATAAAGATTCTTGCACAAAAAAAAGAGGAAAGAAGGGGGACTCAAAACCATCATGTGTCTGCGTCATTAATGAAGCACACTTTGGGACAATGACTCGTACAAGGGGGCAATATTGTATTTAGAAGAGGATTTGATCCTTTCGAGTAACAGAAAAAGAGGAAGGAAAATTTCCTACAATGAGACAAGGGGGCATTCTTGTTTACAAAATGCATCTTGATCTTTTCAACAAGTGACACCGAATGTTGTTGAAGTGAGACAAGGAATTAATTAATGATCGTCTCAAATTGATCAATAAGACAAAATTTTCAACAAGTAAATGGGTCAGCATAGACACCATAAAGGCTGATCTGTGTAAAATTGCAAATATTCTGGAAAGGACCTATAAAAGTTAACTTAAGTAGGCTAGAAGTCAAGCAACAAAGATAACTTAAATCAAATAGCAAAACCTCACCAATGAAGCAACAAGAAGATTAAGAAGAAATTGGGGCCTATATTTCAAATTAGGTAAAGATTGCATGCATATCATATAACTCTAAAACATTGACACTGTGTTTTGCATTGATTCATTAAGAGAAATTCTTAATGGGATTCATCAAAAGGAAGGCTACCCTGAAATGGCCAAGAATTGAAAAACTCTTTTCGAGTGCGCCTTTGAGCCCTCATTTCTTTTTGAATGCACCTTCGAGCCCTCAACCATTATAGGTAATGCGTTTCCTAACCCTACCTCCTTTTGAGTGCGCCTTTGAGCCCTCACCTCATTTCTTTTCGAGTGCACCTTCGAGCCCTCGACCATTAAAGATAGTGCATTTCCTAACCCTTACCTCCTTTTGAGTATGCCTTCGAGCCCCCATTTCCTTTTTAAGTGCGCCTTTGAGCTCTCACCTCTTTCGAGTGCACCTTCGAGCCCTCGACCATTAAAGGTAGTGTGTTTCCTAACCCTACCTCCTTTTTAGTGCACCTTCGAGCTCTCATTTCCTTTTGAGTGGGCCTTCAAGTCCTCACCACATTTCAAGTGCGCTATGCGAGCCCTCGTTTCTAAGGTCGTCTGTTAATCTATTGTTTTTGAAGTTTTCAGGACTCTTAGAAAAGCAGAAGTTCTTTTGTGTCTACTTTTCTTTATAAATTTACTACGCAAAGCCAAAAGAAAATAAAATTTTCCAATGACTTTGTATCATAAACATTATAAAGAGATAGCAACTGTTATAACCCAATTTTTGAACAAATAATAAAAATTGAATATAGTTGAGAATATGGTTAAGACAACACAAAATTTGAAGTTTGAGGATGTAATTATTAAATTTGAGAGTCAATTGGTCAATAATTGAAGAATTAATGAGTTAGAGACTTTAATTAAAATTTGGATTAGTTTAATTAATAAAATCAGGAGCTTAATTAAAGAATTGATAAGTTTGAGAACTTCATTAAACTTTGATTTAATTAATTAAAGAAATCAGGGGTTTGATTAAAGAAATACCAAAGTTATGGGCTGATTAGAGGCAAAAGTTCAGGAGATTAAAGACTAAGGACCATGGTGAAATTGCGGGTTTACTTTGGGGATTTTAACTGATTTTTCCACAGATAATTTTGAAAGAATTACAAGTTGAAGAGTTAATTAAGGATTAAATTGAACAATCCAGAAACTAAGGACTGTTTTTTAAACAATGTTATAATTTAGGGATTCAGTTGAAATTAATCCATTGGCAAAATTAAAAGAAATTTTTGATTATTTGAGATCCAAATGTTAAATTTCCAAAATTCAAGGGTCAAAATAAAAATGTCTATTTCTACCGAAACAACACACCATTGCTGGGTGGAACAGTCATGCTCGTCTTCATCATCCCGATTCAACAGGGGAGCTGGAAAAGCTATAGTAAATTCAATCCAATCATGGACCATGTCTCTTGCCCATGATCTCGTTCGTGGATTGAATAACAGTCCTGCAAAGGCAGGACTAGTTTTGGGAGGCTCTTTGACTTTATAAAAGGAAGAGAAGAATAGATAGAAAGGGGACGAAGAGAAAAAAAAAACAGGGGAAAAACTCCCAAATACAAAGTAAAAAAAAAATACACAGAGAGAAGGAGAGAAAAAGAGAGGAGCAACATAGGGACGAGAATTAGCCTTGTTATTGTCTTAGTCCCTGCAGAAAAAGAGCAACCCAGAATCAATCAAAAACTTAGAGAAAGTCAGCATACACAGAGACGAGAATTAGCCTTGCTATTGCTTTCGTCCCTATAGACAAAGAAAGACCCAGAATCAGTAAAAAAAAATTCACAGAAAGCTGTGAGCATAAAGAGAGGAGACGACAAGCAAGAGGATATACAGCGAGAGAGGGACAAAAAAAACCAACAGAGGAAAGAACTGGAAAAGGGAACGAACCAAGGGACTAAAAAAAATGGAGAGAATTCGAGGGGGGAGGAAACAAAGGAAGAAACTCAGACAGAAAGACAAGGAAAAAAAAAGGAAAATATAAGCAGAAAACACAGAGACCAACATCAACATCACCATCGTCTTTATCGCCTCCAGCAGATCAGGTAAGCAACCTTTCTCCTCCCGCTTTGCTTCATTCTCCAAATAATTAACATTGCACTGTTCAAGTGAATTTTAATTCACTTGAACATTAAGCAACACGCATGAGTTAGCGCACGCATGTTACTTTGCTCACGCAGGCCACTAGCCTAGGCCAGTGACCGGGCCAAGCTGGCCCAGCCCAAAAAAAAATAAAAAAATAAAAATAAAAATTTGTGTATGCATAAATAAAAAAAATATAAATATAAATTTATTTTATTGGTTTATTCATTGACATTAAAGTCAAGAATAAAAATATTGATTCAAATTTATTTTATTGTAATTTATTTAGCTACATAAAAATAAAAAAATATGTGCATGCACAAAAATAAATTTATTTTATTGGTTTATTCACTGACACTAGAGTTAGAAATAAAAATACTGATGTAAATTTATTTTATTTTTATTTAGATACATAAAAAATAAAAAAAAATTATGCATGCGTAAAAATAAATTTATTTTATTTGTTTATTCACTGACGTCAGAGTCAGGAATAAAAATACAGATTTAAATTTATTTTGTTTTTATAGCTACATAATATTT
This sequence comes from Populus alba, assembly GCF_005239225.2. Classification (NCBI taxonomy): domain Eukaryota; kingdom Viridiplantae; phylum Streptophyta; class Magnoliopsida; order Malpighiales; family Salicaceae; genus Populus; species Populus alba. The sequence continues at coordinate 8,657,933 of NC_133290.1, read as the reverse complement.
ACCAATGCTAGAGTTGGAAGTATTCGTAGTTGAATATTTACTGGCGCCAGAGTCAAAAATATTACACACAAACTATTATAGCATAAACCAACAAAATATTAGCAATTTATGACAAAATCAGCAATAAAGCCTACCTCAGGCATAACCAGTCTCGTACTACAGAATCTCTGATGACTAGTTAAGGTTTCTAGTAGCCTTAATACTAAGTGGTGACTCCTTAAACAAGACCATTCCCCATCAAAGAATAGGATGCTAGAAAACCGTTCTTTTCCATGAAATTTTTGAAGGCCGCCGCGATGTCAGGTGTGACAAGGTTGATCATGTCAAAGTTAGTTATAAGGGTAAGAAAAGCCAATTACAAAGATACAACACTCCATCCCCTTCATCTTAAGTCGCCAACATCAACTTCAACTCCCCGATCCTTGCTAGAGAACCTAAGCCCTAAAATAGCAATGTGAAAAACCAAACTGAAAGTTTCCCAAAGAAGAACTACTAGAGATTCCAGGAACCATTACCTCCATTACCGCTACCCCTAAATGAGAGTATTAGAAGGTACTAAGCATCAGACAAATAGTTCATATACCTTTGGCACTTCTACAACCACATTATCCTAACTAGTACAAGCCGGATCTCAGTTGAGTACCATAACAATGTTGCAGGACATAACATTTATACTTGCAGTCTTCAAGAGAAAGCTCATGCAACTAATCATAGCTAGGTGGATAACTGATTAGTACTTAAAAGTGCATGTTTATCAAGGTTTTATATCATCATTTTGTAATTGAAGTATCAATAACTCCTTAACTAAAGCATGTTTTATAATAACAAGTTTAATACTATAAGATACCTTAATTTATGGTAAATACTCATCTTAAATGCAGGACTATCACATAAATAAAAGGATTGATTGATGAGTTTAAGCATTGAAAGTGAAAGGACAAAGAGATGGCCAAACTTAGAAAAGAGATGCTGGTGCAGTCCAAACCGGAACATTGCTCGGTAATTGGATCATATATGGAGCTCTAGATCTCGGATTTAGGTTCATTTTATATGGATGGAAAGGTAAAACATAGGCCTACAACGTTCATTTGGACACCAAGATCTAAGAAGGCCGTTTTCAAGTCCAAATTATAGGAACAACAAAGAAGTCCGAAGCTGTCCTGCAGCCCAGACACTATTTAGTGTTCAACCCATATCTTGAGTTCTAGAAGTCCCAATGACCTCATCTTTTTTTTGTTGGAAAGCTGAGACAATTTCCTAGAACATTCCTGAGGATTCTGGGAAATTATGATGTTAGCAATGACGTCTTGTTCAGACAAGAAGATAAGGATTGTCACCAAGTCAAGATGTGGCCACCCACTCATCAATTAGTCAACAAATCAATAGTTCCAAATTTTGGCCTATAAAAGGAGGCACTTACCATGTATTGAGGCATCTTGGTTTCCAGATCAAGATCATGCTCTTGCTTTCTCTCTTTGTATTGCTTATATTTTGCTTTTATTAATATCAAGTTTATGCACTTCATTTCATTTCCTTTACTTAGTTAACTTCTTTCTCATTTATGTTCTTATCTTGTTCATTTATGTTTCCTTCTTTCATTATGTTTAGCTAAATCTATTATGTCAAGGTGAAAAGGGTAAACTAATGGTGTAAGAATAAGTATAGTATAAACTCAACATGGACTTTAATGCTTGATATTAACATGTTTTATATTTGTTACCTTGTTCACTTTTAATACTTTACTTGTTAAATAGTTAATCTAGATTTATGTTGTATAACACTTGGTACAACAAATACTTGACACTTTCATAACCCATACTGTATGGTATAACCGACACCTGAGCTATGAAAGGAACTTGATTTGTTGTTAACATAAAGTTATAATCATGAATGGCTGACAACATTTACAAGCATTAGCATTATTCGAATAAGATAACTAATGTAAGCATGTTAACAATTTATAATCTGATTGGAACCTCCTTTATGTGTGGTTTCCAATTGAATAATAAAAGTTTATACTATACTTGTTTGAAGTACCATTAGTGGATCCTCTAACCTTGACATTTGTTTTTATCATTGTTTAATCCTTACGTCAACCTTACCTCTCAAAGCTCTCTTTATTATTACTATTATTATTATTATTATTATTATTATTATTATTTACATTTTGTTTATATTATATATCTCTTTGATCTTTTCATAAACTCAGTATATAGGCTGGAAACCTGTGACCCGATCTTTTAGATCATTCTCAGGTATAACAACGCCACGTACTGAGTATTATTATTATTGTTGTTGTTGTTGTTGTTGTCTCGTTATTTATAATTTATACAATTAATGTCTCTGTGGTTCAACCCTGGTCTTGCCGGGTTATTTATTACTTCGACACTCCTGCACTTGGGAGAAGACATCAAGCTTTTGGTCGTGTCAATAACATTTGAAGACACCCTTAATGTAAATACGAACCCTCTACCCAATCATGCTTTAGGTAATGGGTAAGTACATGCTAGAAATAAAACACCTAATGTGATGCGAACCTCATGATCACATGGTCATCCAACCCACACGCAAAGACACCAATTCCTGGAAAGCCAAGTAAATCAGGTTTGATAGGAGTGTGACACAAAGATAACTTGTACCTAGGCACCAGTACTATTGAAAACGGAGACCCCAACCCAATGAATATTGACTCGTGAACGAGAAGTATAAGGATGACGCCACGAAGATAGTTGTTCTTCGATAAGTCGTTTTTCAGTTCTTTAGAGAACCATGGAAGGGAGATTATCTCACCAACACACACACATAAATACAAAGTGTGGCAAACAAGAAGTTTTATTAATCTGAATTGTTTGACTTACATGTCTGGTTATGCTTTTATTTATACTGACTCTAGACTTAAATAAACCGTAATGGACCCCTTATATGGACTTATATGATGCTCACTCACAATTAAACCCAAATAATATAAATAAACCCTAAACTAAGAAGAAAATAACAATAAAATAAATAAATCTGAATTTAATATCCTAAATATGATAGGATCATATTTGTTGCTTTTTAGAAGTCTCATATAAGCTAAGAGAATCAAATCTGAAGGTGGAATTAATTCTGAAATCTTCTTTCCTTTTTGTAGCTAGGATGAATAAGGAATCCTTGTAAGAAAAGGATTCTGAAACATTTATGAATCCTTGCCACATTGGAAACTATGTTGCAACCCATTAAAGATCTTTTTAGAATTATGATATTTCCAAAATAAGCTGCCACATCCTTTTAGGAAAAGAATCCTAGCCAAATAGGAAGTCCACAAGTCAAAAGGAAGTAAATAACAAAACATGTACAGCCTTTGTTGACCCGTGTTTGGATGCCTTGCCGAACTCCGATTGACATGATATTTTAATGCAACGTAGGATAACATGTCAGGAGACTCCACGTAAAATTTCAGCCCAATCCAATGGTAGGATTGAGAATTAAAACTATTGCCGTAAAATTGGATAGTATCACATTTTACGTCAAAATCCGAATTTAACCTTGCCTGGATCGTATCATTCCCTCTCTCTTCAAGATGATTCATCCTTGAATCACCAACAAGTTGAATGGACAATTCCTTAGCCTTATTTTGAAGCCTTTGGAATTCTTTTCTTGCCAACAATCATCGCCAACAACTTTGGATGAAAGTAGTCGCCATTCTATTTCGTATTTCATCATTACAACATTTTTTTCTCCTCTCTTTCTGAAGCTTGTTATACATTGACTGCTGCTGTTAACACATCAAGTTCTTGCTTCATCTCCCCGAGAATATGAGATAGAATCTTTGGAACACTAATCTCTTTATTTCTGTCCCTTTGATGCCACCTCTCCTTTTGAATCCTCCTTTTCTTTTGCCATAACACCTCATCAAAATACATGAAATCCATTCAGTTTCTAGGCTGCCGAAAACCTTCCCGATAGCCTATGGTCTCATCCTTAAAACCACCATCACCATTATCATCAACGTCCTCCTCAAAATCCTCATAATCATCCCATTTTGGCCTTTCAGCCCCACTGTCATGGTTTGATTTCAATTCAACCCCAACCTTTCTCACATCTTGGGTACATGTTCCAGCCATGTTACCATGTTTTGCCACCTTCTCAAGTCTATCACACACATTCCCTGACACGACAAAAAGCTTGATGTCTTCTCCCAAGTGTAGGAGTGTCGAAGTAATAAATAACCTAGCAAGAACGGGGTCGAACCATAGAGAGGTTAATTGTATAAATTATAAATAACAATACAACAACAACAATAATAGTAATAGTACTAATAATACTCAGTACGTGGCGTTGTTATACCTGAGAATGATCTAAAAGATCGGGTCACAGGTTTCCAGCCTATATACTGAGTTTATAAAACGATCAAAGAGATATATTATATAATATAAACAGATTTCTGATGCGAATGAACAAGACAAGACTAACAATGTCAGGATCCTTGATCAAATACAAAGCATACTTAACGTACATAAAATATAACAAGAATGTAAATAATAATAATAGTAGTAGTAGTAGTAGTAAAAAGAGAAAAGGAAGAAATTAATGAGAACTTTGAGATGGAAGATTACTGTAAGGATTAAACAATGATAAAAACAAATGTCAAGGTTAGAGGATCCACTAATGGTATTTCAAACAAGTATAGTATAAACTCTTATTACTCAACTTGGAAACCACACACGAAGGAGGTTCCAATCAGATTATAAATTATTAACATGATTACATTAGTTATCTTATTCGAATGATGCTAATACTTGTAAATGTTGTCAGGCATTCAAGATTATAACTTAAATTAACAACAAATCAAGTTCCTTTCATAGCTTAGGTGTCAGTTATACCATACAGTATGGGCTATGAAAGTGTCAAGTATTTGTTGTACCAAGTGTTATACAACATAAATCTAGATTAACCATTTAACAAGGAAAGTATTAAAAGTGAACAAGGTAACAAATATAAAACATGTTAATATCAAGCATTAAAGTCCATGTTGAGTTTATACTATACTTATTCTTACACCATTAGTTTACCCTTTTCACATTGACATAATAGATTTAGCTAAACATAATGAAAGAAAGAAACATAAATAAACAAGATAAGAACATAATTATACAAATAAAGGAAAGGAAATGAAGAGCATAAACAAGAGATTAATATAGCATCAAATAAAACTTAAACATTATAAAATACAAAGAAAGAGAGCAAGAGCATGATCTTGATCTCAACACCAAGATGCCTAAATGCATGGCAAATGCCTCCTTTTTATAGGCCAAAATTTGGAACTATTGATTTGATGAATAATTGTTGAGTGGGTGGCCACATCTTGACTTGGTGAAAATCCTTATCTTCTTGTCTGAATAAAACGTCATTGCTAACATCAGAACTAGAACCATATGAAATCATGGAAGTTCTAGTAAATTCTCTTACCTTTCCAGGAAAAAAAAAGTTGAGGTCATTTGGACTTCTAGAACTCAAGATATGGGCTGAACACTGAATAGTGTCTGGGCTGCAGGACAAATTCGGACTTCTCCGTTGTTGATATAATTTGGACTTGAAAACGGCCTTCTTAGATCTTGGTGTCCACATGAAAGTTGTAGGCCTATGTCTTACGAAATCTATTTAAAAGTTGAGATCATTTGGACATCTAGAACTCGAGATATGACCCAATTACCGAACAATGTTCCAGTTTGGACTGCACCAACATCTCTTTTCTAAGATTCACCCTTCTTTATCTTCAAAATTTCAGTAGTTGAATTCATCAATCAATCCTTTGATTTATGTGATAGCCTGCATTTAAGATGAACATTTACCATATATTAAGGTATCTTATAGTATTAGACTTGTTATTATAAAGCATGTTTTAGTTAAGGAGTTATTGATACTTCAAGTGCAAAATGATGATATAAAACCGAGATAAACATGCAATTTTAAGTACTAATCACACACCCCAACCAGCTTATTACTAGTCTCTAGTAATCAAAGCGTTAAAATAGAAAAATAATTTGCAAGTTCCACAAAGCAAGGCATTCATCATTCAACTTCCATTAATCTATCCAGATAACCAAACTCTCAATAAATTTATATTCTTGCTTCATACTTCTTAAACAAGATATTAATAAACCTTCTTTTTATGTGCTCAATGTATGAAAACATAGATGATGGGGCTTTTGTTGGAAGGAAACAATATTATGTTCGAATGTTTAAGGTTAACTTCCTTGGGTTGGGATTACTATTATTATTATTATTTTTTCTTTTTTTTTTCATTTTATATATATATATATATATATATATACATACAACTTAAAACACAATGTATCTTTAACCCATGTAACGAGTTTTCGGCTAATGACTCCCATACCAGTTGGTCTTAGGGCATTAGGTGTTGAGACACCCCTACGAGCTTAGTAACTCGGGTTGCAGATACTGATACGTAGATAGTGCAATGTTTGATTCCCTTAAGCTTTTCTCCTTAACCCATATAACAAGCTTTGGGCCAATAGCTCCCAAATCAGTTGACTTTAGGGTATTAGGTGTTAAAACACCCCTTCAGGCTTAATTGCTTAGGTTAGGGAGGCTACGAAACCAAACTTATCTATGTTTTTATTATCATCAATATTATCAATTTTTTTTTTTGCAAATTGTATACTATCCTTTTCCCTTAGTTGTTACCTTCAACAAAAGAACATAATTAATGTAATAATCCAATGTGCACCCCACAATCATATGTTAAAGAGTGTGTGTGAAAATAAAGGTTTAAGAATACTTGTTAAATGAGTATATGAACAGAATCAAGTGATAACAATGCGAGAGTTTGTAAACTTGAATATTTCAAGAAGTATTATGATAGACCTTGGTAATGATACATACTAAGATGCGTCTCTAGAGTCAATAAAATTTCCTTCTTACTCTACCATCCTAATAAGGATACTTACTAAGATGCATCTTAAGAGTTAATAAAACTAACTTTTTACTCTGCCATCTTAATAACAATTTTGTCAAATGGTTTTAATAATAGCAAAAACAATTAGTAAGTTAGTTTTTTTTCTTAACTACTACCCTCTCCTCCCAACCAAAACGAGACATTGTCCTCAATGTCCTAAGGTAGAAAGATAGAGTATAAAAGACATCACCTGAAACAACGAACAATGACAAACCTGAAACACACTTAAACAAATATAAGAAGTAACAAAACAAAATAATATGCTATTAATAAAACCAAAAGACACAAGGTTTCACAGATGAAGGCTCAAATCTAATCTAAGCTTTTTACAGCTTTCCTTAGTTGACCAATTTAGGCGACTCATGCAAGGATCAATGACAGGGATGAAAGATTGTAGTTGGTCAATCAATTGTTCAGCAGTAGCAGCAGAGATTATGATTTGTCGTGCCGAAGATGTTAGAAATTCCTGTTCCACAGCTTGATCAAGGAAAGACAGCAACTTATCATAAAAACCATTAACATTTAACAAACCTATAGGTTTATGGTGCAGTTGAGCCCAAGATGAAATATGAAAGATCTCTTCCAATGTGCCCAGACCACCTGGTAAGGCAATGAAGGCATCAGCATGGTTAAACATGGTATTCAGTCGGTCAGACATTGTGGCAACCTGTAGTTCCTCTCCAATTGTTTTTCCAATGATGTCCCCATTTGCTAAAGCTTTGGGGACAACCCCCAAAACTTGACTGCCTCCTAAAAATGCAGCCATTGACACACCTCTCATTAACCCAAGGCTGCCTCCCCCATACACTAAATGAATCTTCCTCTCAGCTAGTACCCGACCAAGATGATTTGCTGATTCTAAAAACTCTTTTTCTTTCCCAGGACTGGATCCACCGAAAACACAAATATTTCTTATGTGATGACTTGAGGAACCTGTCATTTCTACACACTTCTATATTTGATGAATGTGTGGGTTGAGTAGAAATGAAGGGAAGGAAGAGAAGAATTTATAGATGAGAAATTGAAAATGCAATCATACCACCTATATGTAGGCCAACTATTTTACAGATTTCGAATCTGTTGTCAATCTTGACAAATGATCTGCAACAACATTTTCGGTGCCTTTCTTATCTTTGATTGTGATATCAAATTCTTGAAGTAACAAAATTCATCGCACCAATCTAGCCTTAGAATCTTTCTTAGAAAGAAGATATTTCAATGCTGCACGATCACTAAAAACAACAACATGTGAGCCAACAAGATAAGACCTCAATTTATCACATGCAAATACTACTGCAAGTAATTTTTTTTCAGTGGTGGTGTAATTCATTTAAGCACTATTTAAAGTTTTACTTGCATAGTAAATCACATAAGGTTTCTTATCTTTTCTTTGTCCCAAGACAGCACCCACGGCATAATCACTAGCGTCACACATTATTTCAAAAGGTAATGACCAATCAGGAGGTTGAATGACAGGAGCAGAAGTAAGCAAGTTTTTAAGTTTAACAAAGGCTTCTTCACAATGTTCAGTCCATTCAAAAATATTATCCTTTGTTAGAAGGTTACTCAAGGGCTTAAATATTACACTAAAATCTTTGATGAACCTTCTGTAAAAACCAGCATGTCCTAAGAATGATCTAACATCCTTAACATATTTTGGTGTTGGTAAGTTGGCAATTAACTCCATTTTAGATTTATCAACCTCAATTCCTTTCGATGAAACAATGTGACCAAGTACAATGCCGTTTGTTACCATAAAGTGACATTTTTCCCAATTCAGTACAAGATTCTTCTCTTCACACCTGCTCAAAACCTTTTCTAAGTTAGTCAAACAATCATCAAATGAATCACCAAAAACAGAAAAATCATCCATAAAAATCTCAAGAAAATGTTCGACCATATCACTAAATATGCTAAGCATGCATCTATGAAACGTGGCTGGTGCATTACATAATCCAAAAGGCATCCTTCGATATGAAAAAGTACCAAATGGACATGTGAAAGTAGTCTTCTCTTGATCTTCCAATGCAATTTCAATTTGATTGTAACCTGAATAGCCATCTAGGAAACAATAAAATTCATGACCTGCAACTATTTCTAGGATTTGATCCATGAAAGGTAAAGGGAAATGATCTTTTCTAGTCATTGAATTAATTTTCCTATAGTCAATGCACATGCGCCAACCAGTAACAGTCCTAGTTGGAATTAACTCATTTTTCTCATTAGTTATCATAGTGACTCCAGACTTTTTGGGTACAACTTGGGTAGGACTTACCCATTTGCTGTTAGAAATAGGATAAATGATTCCATTATCTAGAAGCTTAATGACTTCATTTTTCACTACTTCTTTTATATTAGGATTCAGCCTTCATTGCATTTCTCTAGAGGGTTTAGCATTTTCCTCCAAATAAATAATGTGTGTGCAAATCAAAGGGCTAATTCCTTTTATGTCAGCTATGGTCCATCCTAATGCATTTTTGTGCATTTTCAGAGTCTGTAATAACTTACCTTCTTGATGTGCATTAAGTTTGGAAGAGATTATTACTGGAAAAGTTTCATTTTCTCCCAAAAATGAGTATTTGAGATTAAATGGTAACGACTTCAATTCAGGTTTTGGTGGCTGAACACTTGAAGGTATGGGCTCAATTGATCGTGGTGGCAATTCTTCAATTTATGGTCTCCAATTGCATGCCTTTGATTCTTCCTGAAAGTAAACCATTTGCAAATCATCAGATTCATCAATCTCAGTTTCACTGGAAGTGGTTTGAAATTGATCATGAACTAATTTTTCAATAAAGTCCACTTCCTGTAAATCATTATCATCTCCAGGTTGCTTGTAAATGTTGAAAATATTCATCTCCAATGTCATGTTTCCAAATGATAGCTTCATCAGTCCATTCCTACAATTAATCAATGCATTAGAAGTGGCAAGAAATAGACGTCCTAAACTATTCCTCTAGGCACTTTTACAATCTATCGACAAGTAAAAGGGTTATAGAGGTTGGTTTTAACTCACCTAGATTGAGACTTTGAATGACTGAATATAGAAGTAAATTCACACTAGCTCCAAGATCAAGGCTCTTTCAATTTTATGTTCTCCAATAAAGCAAGAAATTGTAGGACAACCAGGGTCTTTATATTTCAAAGCATTATTGTTCTGAAGAATGACACTTACTTGTTCGGCTAAAAAGGCTTTCTTTTTCACATTCAGTTTTCTCTTCACAATGCACAGATCTTTTAAAAATTTAGCATAGGAAGGAACTTGTTTAATAGCATTCAACAAAGATATATTGATCCTTACCTATTTGAAAGTTTCAAAGATTTCAGAGTTGTGATTGACTTTCCTTTGTTTGGTCATGGCATGAGAGAATGGTAGTGCTGGCGGGGAATCAGCCTTTTCTTTGCAATGTTCAGGTTCAACCTCTTCCTTACCCTCAGAGATAGACTCTTCATCTTTCTCACAAGGTTCAAGAGTGGGTTTTTCAATAACCTTACCACTACGAAGAGTGATGACTGATTTGACTTGATCCATGTGTTGGCTTCCAGAACTACTTGCATTTGCATTGTATTGCCCCTTTGGATTTTGGTGTGGTTAAGATGGAAACTTACCTTTCTCTTGGAAACTGAGAGCAGATATTAATTTTGCAAAAGTATCTTTAAAATCTGTCATGCTTTGAGCAAGTTGAGTGTTGATTATCTCATGCTTTTCAATGAATGCATGCAATGTTTCCTCAAGATTTCTTCTAAGAGGTGGAGCACAAGGAGGTGCATATCCATGAGAATTTTGGAAATTATGGTGTGCTTGAAACGGTGGCTGTGAAGTTTGTGTATTATTGCTATCACTCTTCCAACTGAAATTTGGGTGATTTCTCCAACCAGGGTTATACGTTTGTGAGTATGGGTTATGGTTGGGCCTTTGGAAACTATTTAAAGCATGGGCTTGTTCATGGAGGCATTCCCTTAAAGAAGGTAAAGTTGGACAATCATTTGTTGAGTGTTTCTTGGTTTCACAAATTTGACACACAATGTCTTGAACATATTTTAATTGACCACTCTTTTTCAATTCAAGTGCTTCGACTTTTCTAGCTAAAGATGCAAACTTGGCTTGGAGGTCATGGTCTTTTCTAAGGTTGTGCATACATCCACTAGATGTATGAGGTTGAGTTTTACTTAGTGCCTCATAAGTACCTGTGGTGTCCCAATTTTGCGCCTTTTCGGCTAGCAAGTATAGGTACTCCATTACTTCATTAGGGTCTTTATCTTTAAAAGTTTCATTGCACATCAATTCAACAATTTGCCTATCTCTAGGTGTTAAACCTTCATAAAAATGTGAAACCAATCTCCATGTTTCAAAACCATGATGTGGACAAGTATTAAGCAAGTCTCGATACCTATCCCAACATTGGTAAAACGTTTCTCCTGGCTTTTGAGTGAAAGTGATGATTTGTCTTTTGAAAGAGTTTGTTCTGTGAGACGGAAAAAACTTCTTTAAAAATTGTTGTTGCATTTCATCCCAAGCACGAATAGATCCTGGTCTCAAATTTTATAGCCATGTTTTAGCTTTATCTTTTAATGAAAAAGGAAAAAGCTTTAATCTAATAGTGTTCATGCTACAATTTGAGTCATTATAGGTATTACAGACCTCCTCAAATTCCCTTAAATGCAAGTATGGATTTTCTAGGTCTAAGCCATGAATAGAAGGTAAAAGTTGAATAATTCCTGGCTTAAAATTAAAATGAGATGCATTAGGAGGGAAAACTATGCATGAAGGTGCACTCGTTCTTGTGGGATTCATGTGAACTCTAAGTGTTCTCATATGATTATTCTCATTATGAAGTGATTGATTATCTTCTTCGGCCATATTTTCTGAAAATGATGAGGATACCCTACAAAGGCGACCACTTAATGTATGTGACCAAACTCTCATGCACGTGTAAGAAGAGAATAAAAGGAAGAAAATAAAATAAAAGAAAAAGAAACAAAACAAAACAAAGGAAACAAAAGTTAGATAAAATGAAAAGTGAAAAGAAAAAATAAATTAAATATCATAATTTATACAAGAATTTACCTTCCCGGCAACGGTGCCAAAAACTTCACACGACCAAAAGCTTGATGTCTTCTCCCAAGTGCAGGAGTGTCGAAGTAATAAATAACCCGGCAAGACCGGGGTAGAACCATAGAGAGGTTAATTGTATAAATTATAAATAACAATACAACAACAATAATAATAATAATAGTAATATTAATAATAACAATAATAGTAATATAAATAATAATATTAATAGTAATAATAATAATAATACTCAGTACGTGGCGTTGTTATACCTGAGAATGATCTAAAAGATCGGGTCACAGGTTTCCAGCCTATATACTGAGTTTATAAAACGATCAAAGAGATATATTATATAATATAAACAGATTTATGATGCGAATGAACAAGGCAAGACCAATAATGTCAGGATCCTTGATCAAATACAAAGCATACTTAATAATAATAGTAGTAGTAGTAGTAGTAGTAGTAGTAGTAGTAGTAATAAAAAGAGAAAAGGAAGAAATTAATGAGAACTTTGAGATGGAAGATTACTGTAAGGATTAAACAATGATAAAAACAAATGTCAAGGTTAGAGGATCCACTAATGGTATTTCAAACAAGTATAGTATAAACTCTTATTACTCAACTTGGAAACCACACATGAAAGAGGTTCCAATCAGATTATAAATTATTAACATGATTACATTAGTTATCTTATTCGAATGATGCTAATACTTGTAAATGTTGTCAGGCATTCATGATTATAACTTAAATTAACAACAAAGCAAGTTCCTTTCATAGCTTAGGTTTCGGTTATACCATACAGTATGGGCTATGAAAGTGCCAAGTATTTGTTGTACCAAATGTTATACAACATAAATCTAGATTAACCATTTAACAAGGAAAGTATTAAAAGTGAACAAGGTAACAAATATAAAACATGTTAATATCAAGCATTAAAGTCCATGTTGAGTTTATACTATACTTATTCTTACACCATTAGTTTACCCTTTTCACCTTGACATAATGGATTTAGCTAAACATAATGAAAGAAAGAAACATAAATAAACAAGATAAGAGCATAATTATACAAATAAAGGAAAGGAAATGAAGAGCATAAACAAGAGATTAATATAGCATCAAATAAAACTTAAACATTACAAAATACAAAGAAAGAGAGCAAGAGCATGATCTTGATCTCAACACCAAGATGCCTAAATGCATGGCAAATGCCTCCTTTTATAGGAAAAAATTTGGAACTATTGATTTGATGAATAATTGTTGAGTGGGTGGTCACATCTTGACTTGGTGAAAATCCTTATCTTCTTGTCTGAATAAAATGTCATTGCTAACATCAGAACTAGAACCATATGAAATCATGAAAGTTCTAGGAAATTCTCTTCGCTTTTCAGGAAAAAACAGTTGAGGTCATTTGGACTTCTAGAACTCAAGATATGGGATGAACACTGAATAGTGTCTGGGCTGCAGGACAAATTCGGACTTCTCCGTTGTTGCTATAATTTGGACTTGAAAACGGCCTTCTTAAATCTTGGTGTCCACATGAAAGTTGTAGGCCTATGTCTTACCAAATCTGTGTAAAACTTTGAGATCATTTGGACATCTAGAACTCGAGATGTGACCCAATTACCAAACAATGTTCCAGTTTGGACTGCACCAACATCTCTTTTCTAAGATTCACCCTTCTTTATCTTCAAAATTTCAGTAGTTGAATTCATCAATCAATCCTTTGATTTATGTGATAGCCTACATTTAAGATGAACATTTACCATATATTAAGGTATCTTATAGTATTAGACTTGTTATTATAAAACATGATTTAGTTAAAGAGTTATTGATACTTCAAGTGCAAAATGATGATATAAAACCTTGATAAACATGCACTTTTAAGTATTAATCATTCCCCATCGTGAAACTCATTCTTTCCATCATCTTTGTCATGACTTGCATTTGGAATTTAAGTTCTACATCGGGAGGGTGCGGTGTGTTGTTTTGATCTAACATGATAGTACCTGTAAAAAATGGTTAGTGGTAAAATAAACAATCCTCACACCATTCGTGATTCGCTCAAACACTCTTAATCTCCTCACACCTCTCTTCTTACGGTTCTTGCGAAACTGAAACCAACACCAAATGAAACCAACTTGGCAGCACAATCCAAATATATATATATATATGACTCAAGAAGCAATAAAAACCAGAAACAAGCAAAACAAAACTGCGATGATAGTCTCGTGAGTAGCAAGCGAGTCTATTCGAAATATGAACGAAACTGAAGACTCGAATAAAAAATAGAAACAAGATATGAAAAACAATGAAACAACACCCAAATATGTTGGATATGATGAAAATAAACTGCAAGAAATGAAAACAACAGAAAGAATCTGAATTTTAAAAGTTGACGCAAAACAAACTCGTTTACGACGAGTTAAGTCGAAATCTGGAACCTACAGTAAATGATGTCTAATTGAGTTAAACTTTTAGATATAGTGCAATATCAACCCAAATAGACAGAATATAAAATTTGATCAATTTACGATAAGGTTTGATATATTGACGCAAAAACGTCATGAATCAGACCTGATTAGACCTGAATTTGAAACCCAAAGAAAACGATATCCAATTGACCCCAAAATCAATATGTGGTACGATTAGGGTCCTAGTAATAACATAATCAAATTTGAGCTCATTCTGAGTTGATTTGGTCAAATTTTCCTTTGTTAAGTTTTATGTGACAGAAACCAATAAACATCTTTTTGAATGATTTTTTTTCTTTTTTATCTTTTTTTTTTCTTTTTACTTTTTTTCTACTAATATATTTTGGACTGTAACAAAATGAAATAACTAATTTTTTTTTTTGTTTTGATATGCTGCAAAATCAAGGAGAAGAAGAAATTGGACAATAAGGAATATTTGCGGAAACAACAAGAAACGAAAATTTTAGAAGGATATAACCTGATTAATGGAGCCAAGTTCTGATACCAAATGATGCGAACCTTATGATCACATGGTCACGCAAAGACACCAATTCCCGGAAAGCCAAGTAAATCAGGTTTGATAGGAGTGTGACACAAAGATAACTTGTACCTAGGCACCAGCACTATTGAAAACAGAGACCCCCACCCAACGAATATTGATTCGTCAACGAGAAGTATAAGGATGACACCACGAAGACAGTTGTTCTTCGATAAGTCATTTTTCAGTTCTTTAGAGAACCATGGAAGGGAGATTATCTCACCAACACACACACACACACACACAAAGTGCGATAAACAAGAAGTTTTATTAATCTGAATTGTCTGACTTACATGTCTAGTTATGCCTTTATTTATACTGACTTTAGACTTAAATAAACCCTAATGGACCCCTTATGTGGACTTATATGATGCCCACTTACAATTAAACCCAAATAATATAAATAAACCCTAAAGTAAGAAGAAAATAACAATAAAATAAATATATCCGAATTTAATATCCTAAATATGATAGGATCAGATTTGTTGCTTTTTAAAAGTCTCATATAAGCTAGGAGAATCAAATCTGAAGGTGGAATTAATTCTGAAATCTTCTTTCCTTTTTGTAGCTAGGATGAATAAGGAATCCTTGTAAGAAAAGGATTCTGAAACATTTATGAATCCTTGCCACATTGGAAACTATGTTGCAGCCCATTAAATATCTTTGTAGAATTAGGAGATTTCCAAAATAAGCTGCCACATCCTTTTAGGAAAAGAATCCTAGCCAAATAGGAAATCCACAAGTCAAAAGGAAGTAAATAACAAAACTCGTACAACCTCTAATGACCCGTTTTTGGATGCCTTGCCGAACTCCAATTGACAAGATATTTTAACCCAACGTAGGACACCATGTCAGGAGACTCCACGTAAACTTTTAGCCCGATCCAATTATAAGATTGAGAATTACGACTATTGCCGTAAACTGGATAGTTGCACATTTTACGTCAAAATCCAAATTTTACCTTGCCTGGATCGTATCAAAAATGAGTTTGAGGGTGCCAATGGATAGTATTTATCAGATGATGGTAAATACAAGGTACAAAGGAGGTAGTAAGAAGGGATTGATTAGTACTTTAAAAGTGCATATTTATCAAGGTTTTATATCATCATTTTGCACTTAAAGTATCAATAACTCCTTAACTAAAGCATGTTTTATAATAACAAGTCTAATACTATAAAATGTCTTAATATATGGTAAATGTTCATCTTAAATGCAGGCCTATCACATAAATCAAAGGATTGAATGATTAATTCAACTACTGAAATTTGTGAAGATAAAGAGAGGGTGAAACTTGGAAAAGAGATGTTGGTGTAGTCCAAACTGGAACACTGTTCAGTAATTGGGTTATATCTCGAGTTCTAGATGTCCAAATGACCTCAAACGTTTACACAGATTCAGTAAGACATAGGCCTACAACTTTCATGTTCATCAAGATCTAAGAAGGTCGTTTTCAAGTCCAAATTATAGCAACAACGAAGATGTCCGAATCTGTCCTGCAGCCCAAACACTATTCGGTGTTTGGCCCATATCTGGAGTTCTAGAAGTCCAAATGACCTTTATTTTTTTTCCTAGAAATCTGAGTCAATTTCCTACAACTTTCATGTTTTCCAGTGGACCCAGTTCGGATGGTAGCATTTGTTTTTTATTCAGACAAGAAGATAAGGATTTTCACCAAGTCAAAAGTTGGCCACCCACTCAACAATTAGTCATCAAATCAATAATTCTGAATTTTGGCCTATAAAAGGAGGCATTTCCATGCATTTGGGAGCTTGGTTGTTCAGATCAAGTTCATGCTCTTTATTTCTCTCTTTATATTTTTTTTGTAATTTTTAAGTTTTGCTTTCATTAATATTTTGTTTATGCTTTTCATTTCCTTTCCTTTACTTAGTTAACTTGTATTTTCTTTATGTTCTTGTTTTGTTTATTTATGTTTCTCTTCTTCATTATGTTTAGCTAAGTTTATTATGTCAAGGTGAAAAGGTTACACTAATAGTGTAAGAATAAGTATAGTGTAAACTCAACATGGACCTTAATGTTTAATATTCTTAATGTTTAATTCTTATTATTATTATTATTATTACTACTATTACTATTACTATTACTATTATTATTATTATTATTATTTACATTCTGTTTATATTATATAATATATCTCTTTGATCTTTTCATAAACTTAGTATATAGGTTGGAAACCTGTGACCCGATCTTTTAGATCATTCTCAGGTATAACAACGCCACGTACTAAGTATTATTATTATTATTGTTGTTGTTGTTGTTGTTGTTGTTATCTTGTTATTTATAATTTATACAATTAACCTCTCTGTGGTTCGACCCCGGTCTTGCCGGGTTATTTATTACTTCGACACTCCTGCACTTGGGAGAAGACATCAATCTTTTGGTCGTGTCAAGTTTTTGGCGCCATTGCCGGGCAGGTAAATTCTTGTATAAATTATAATATTTTTTTTCACTTTTCTTGTATCTAACTTTGTTTCTTTTGTTTTGTTTCTTTTTCTTTTTCTTTTCTTCTTCCTTTTCTTCTCTTTCTACACGTGCATGAGAGTTTGGTCACGTACATTAAATGATAAACTTTGTAAGGTATCCTCATCTTCTTTAGAAAACATGGCCGAAGAGGATAATCAATCGCTTTATAATGAGAATAATGACAATAATCGGGTTAGAACACTTAGAGACTACGTGAATCCAACAAGAACAATTGCGCGATCATGTATATTTTTTTCTCCTGATGCATCTCATTTTAATTTTAAACCAGACATTATTCAACTTTTACCTTCTTTTCATGGCTTAGATCTAGAAAATCCATACTTGCATTTGAGAGAATTTGAGGAAGTTTGTAACACTTATAATGACTCAAATTGTAGCATGAACCATAATTTTAAAACCCGGACCGGCCCGGCGGGTTGACCCGGGACTCGGCCGACCCGGGCATGGGACCGGTCCGGGTGAAGGCCAAAACCCGCTTGGGAATTGGCCCGGCCAGACCTGGTCGACCCGGCGGGTCGACCCGGGACCCGGTTGACCTGGCAAGACCCGGTCAACACCCAGCCCCAAACCCGTTGACTTTTTTTTTTTTTGTTTTCTTTGGTAAAATGACGTCGTTTTGATTTTTTTAAAAACAATTAAAAAATAATATTTGACCCGGCCGACCCGGCGACCCGGTCAAAACCCGGAACTCGGGCCTTGGACCGGGCGACCACCGGGCCGGGTCTTAAAACTATGGCATGAACACTATCAGATTAAAGCTTTTTCCTTTTTCTTTAAAAGATAAAGCTAAAACTTCGCTACAAAATTTGAGACCAGGATCCATTCATGAGTGGTCAATTAAAATTTGTTCAAGACATTATGTGTCAAATCTGTGAAACAAATGAACATGCAACCAATGATTGTCCAACTTTGCCTTCTTTCAAGGAATGCCTCCATGAACAAGCCCATGCTTTAAACAGTTTCCAAAGGCCCAATCATAACCCATACTCGCAAACATACAATCCTGGTTGGAGAAATCACCCAAATTTTAGTTGGAAGAGTGATAACAATAATGCACAAACTTCACAACCATCGTTTCAAGCACACCATAATTTCCAAAATTCTCATGGATATGCACCTCCTTATGCTCCACCTCGTAGAAGAAATCTTGAGGAAACATTGCATTCATTCATTGAAAAGCAAGAGATAATCAACACTCAACTTGCTCAAAGCATGACAAGTTTTAAAGATACTCTTGCAAAGTTAATATCTGCTCTCAGTTTTCAAGAGAACGGTAAGTTTCCATCTCAACCACAGCAAAATCCAAAGGAAAAATACAATGTAAATGCAAGTAGTTCCAGAAGTCAACACATGGATCAAGTCAAATCAGACATCACTCTTCGCAATGGTAAGGTTATTGAAAAACCCAATCTTGAACCTTGTGAGAAAGATGATGAATCAATCTCTGAGGGTAAGGAAGGGGTTGAATCTGAACATTGCAAAGAAAAGACTGATTTCCCACCAGCACTTCCATTTCCTCATGCCATGACAAAACAGGAAGCAATCGATGATGAAAAAGGCACCGAAAATGTTGTCGCAGATCATTTGTCAAAGTTGACAATAGATTCGACATTTGACATCCCACCAATCAATGATTACTTTCCTGATGAATCTTTACTTTCTCTTAGTTCAATGCCTTGGTTTGCTCAAAATAACAATTTTCTTGCTTCAGGATTTTTGCCAGCTCATTTGGATAACCAAGATAAAAGAAAGTTTTTGAGCGATGTGCAAAACATTTATTGGGATGACCCTTACTTATTCAAATATTGTCCTGATCAAATATTTCAAAGATGCATTCCCGACAATGAGGTAAGTAGTGTCATTAAATTTTGTCACTCTAAGCATGTGGGGATCATTTCTCGTCAAAAAAGACGACTGCAAAAATCTTACAAAGTGGATTTTACTGGCCCACCATGTTTAAGGACTCAAATGCATTCTGCAAAACCTATGAAAATTGTCAAAAGGTAGGATTTATTTCAAAACATAGAGAGTCTTTAGATAATCTTCTATTGACTCTTAAGTCTCATCATAGTAGGATTTATTTCAAAACATAGAGAGTCTTTAGATAATCTTCTATTGACTCTTAAGTCTCATCATAGTAGAGGGTGTTTAAGCCGTTCTTGGACGTAAAACCAATGAAAGATGTGAGCCACAATCACAACTACCTGTACATCCATAATTTTTTTTTCAAAAAAAAAGGGGAGAAAGGGAGAGAGACTCCAACTAGCTTCCATATACGTGATTTGATTGCATTTTCTTTTTCTCATCTATAAAACCTTCTTCTTCTTCCCTTCATTTCTACTCAACCCATACAAGCATAAACAAGTCTTAAAATGGCAGGATCCTCACCTCTTAAAATAAAAAATATTTGTGTTTTTTGTGGATCCAGTCCTGGGAAAGAAAAAGAGTTTTTAGAATCAGCAAATCATCTTGGTCAGGTACTAGCTGAGTGAAAGATTCATTTAGTGTATGGAGGAGGCAGCCTTGGGTTAATGGGGGGAGTGTCAAAAGCTGCATTTTTAGGAGGTAGTCAAGTTTTGGGGGTTGTCCCCAAAGCTTTAGCACAAGGGGACATTATTGGAAAAACAATTGGAGAGGAATTACAGGTCCCCACAATGTCTGATCGACTGAATATAATGTTTAACCATGCTGATGTCTTCATTGCCTTACCAGGTGGTCTGGGCACATTAGAAGAGATCTTTCATATTTCCTCTTGGGCCCAACTACACATTCACCATAAACCCATAGGTTTGTTAAATGTTAATGGTTTTTATGATAAGTTGTTGTCTTTTCTTGATCATGCTGTGGAACAGGAATTTCTAACATCTTCAGCACGACAAATCATAATCTCTGCTGCTACTGCTGAACAATTGATTGACCAACTACAATCTTTCATCCCTGTAATTAATCCCTCCATGAGTCGCATAAATTGGTCAACTAAGGAAAGCCGTAAAAAGCTTAGATTGGATTTGAGCTTTCATTCGTAAAAATTTTGCGTCTTTTGGTTTTATTATTGTGTTTTGTTGTTTCTTATATTTGTTTAAGTGTGTTTTAGGTTTGTCAGTGTTCGTTATTTCAGGTGATGTCTTCTATACTCTATCTTTCTACCTTAAGACATTGAGGACAATGTCTCATTTTGGTTGGGGGGAAAGGGTAATAGTTGATAATTAAAAAAAAGAATTGTGTTTTCTATTTCATAAACTATTTGCAAAACTGTTGTTACTAGGATGACAGAGTAAAAGGAGTTCTTTTGTTAAAAGTGACTTTTGAGACGCATCTTAGTAAACATTCTTAACATGGTCTATCAGAATACTTCTTGAAATATTCAGGTTTACAAACTCTCATATTGGTAGCACTTGATTCTGCTCATATGCTCATTTAACAAGTATTTTTAAATCTTAATTTTCACACACACACACACTTTAACATATGATTGTGGGTTGCACATTGGATTATTACATTATTTATGTTCTTTTGTTAAAGGTAACAACTAAGGGAAAGGGATAGTACATAATTTGCAAAAAAAACAAAAAAAATAATGATAATAAAAAAGTAGATAAGTTTGGTTTCGTAGCCTCCCTAACCTAAGCAATTAAGCCCGAAGGGGTGTTTTAACACTTAATACCCTAAAATCAACTAACTTGGGAGCTATTGGCCCAACGCTTGTTACATGGGTTGAGGAGAAAAGCTTAAGGGAATCAAACATTGTACTATCTACGTATCAATATCTACAACCCGAGTTGCTAAGCTCGTAAAGGTGTCTCAATACCTAATGCCCTAAGACCAACTGGTCTTGGAGTCATTAGCCTAAAACTCATTACATGGGTTAAAGATACATTGTGTTTCAAGTTGTATGTATATATAAATAAATAAATAAATAAATAAAAAGAAAAAAAAATAAGGAAGTTAACCTTAAACATTAGAGCAAAAATTTGTTTTTCTTCCAAGTAAAGCCCCATAACTATATGTTGATATTTTGAGCACAAAAGAAAGGTTTAGTAATATCTTGTTTAAGAGATATTGAGTAGATATATGAATTTAATGAGAGTTTGTTTATCTGGATAAATTAAAGGAAGTTGAATGATGAATGCCTTGCTTTATGGAACTTGCAAATTGTTTTTCTATTTTAACGCTTTGATTACTAGGGACTAGAAATAAGCTGGTTGGGGGGGGTGTGATTAGTACTTAAAAATGCATATTTATCAAGGTTTTATATCATCATTTTGCACTTAAAGTATCAATAACTCCTTAACTAAAGCATGTTTTATAATAACAAGTCTAATACTATAAAATGCCTTAATATATGGTAAATGTTCATCTTAAATGCAGGCCTATCACATAAATCAAAGGATTGATTGATGAATTCAACTACTAAAACTTAGAAAAGAGATGTTGGTGCAGTCCAAACTGGAACACTATTCGGTAATTGGGTCATATCTCGAGTTCTAGATGTCCAAATGACCTCACATTTTTACACAGATTCAGTAAGACATAGGACTACAACTTTCATGTTTTCATCAAGATCTAAGAAGGCCGTTTTCAAGTCCAAATTATAGCAACAATGAAGAAGTCCGAATCTGTCTTGCAGCCCAAACACTGTTCAGTGTTTGGCCCATATCTGGAGTTCTAGAAGTCCAAATGAGCTCCATTTGTTTTTCCTGGAAATCTGAGTCAATTTCCTACAACTTTCATGTTTTCCAGTTGACCTAGTTCTTATGGTAGCACTATAGGTACTCCTATCAAGGTACCTAACAACCACCTATTTTTCAAACAAAAGTCGGAGGTTGGACTCATAATGGCAGATGTTTCACTACAGAAGAACTAAAAAAACAAAAGAAAGCCACGGGTAAAGAGGTGGTCGACGTGATTGAAGAGATAAACAAACTTGTCATAAAAGAAGAAACCATTGAATTCTTGAAGCTAATGAAACACATTGAATACAGTGTTATCAAGCAACTCAAGAAAACTCTTGCTAGAATATCATTGTTGTCTTTGATTTTGAGCTCCAAACCATATAGGAAGGCTCTGCAGAAGGTATTGAATGAGGCATACATGCCTCAAGACATCAATTAAGAAGCCATGAAACAATTGGTAGGAAGATTTTTGGCCTTAAATTATGTGTACTTCACTAAAGATGAAATGAGTCCTGATGCTACTCAGCACAACAAGTCATTGTACATCATAGTACTGAGCACAACAAGTCACTGTACATCATAGTACAGTGAAAATAAAACATTCTTCTAGTATTTATATGGTGAACTTTGAAATGAGTTAGTAATCAACTAAAAAATATGAAAAAACGGGTCTCCAGGTAGGAGAAAAAACATATTTGAAAAAAAAGATCTTTATTGGGTTTTATCGGGTCATCCGGGTTCCAGGTTGACGCGATGGGTTGACCGGTTTTCTCTGGGCCAATTGCATGCCTGAGTTTTCAATTAAATAGACCCAACTAAGGCCCCGAGTCACTCGGGTCCTAGGTTGACCTATTAGGCCGAGTGATGCAACCATATTATTCAATAGTTTTACCTATATTTAACTAGTGTTTTGCCTATGTTTTATATATAAAATGCCTTGATATTCTTTGTTTTATGTTTTGAAGGCACTTTTGGATGAAAGATGCAAAAAGGAGTAAATTGGAGGTAATTGATAGATTTGACCTTCAATCGATGTTTTGTGTAGAGCGTGAGCTCTAGAGGTCAAAACGAAGTGATTCCAGTGGCATTAAAAAGTTAACATCTATACCTTTTTGGACATCTAAGGCAAGAAAATAAAATAAGGAAGAGCATGGAAATCGCAGCCTTCAAAGTCAAATCTCGCTATCTGCCAGTGTTGATCTTTGGTCATTCCGACTTGAATATCTGGAGCTACAGAAGTCCAATTAATGCAAAATCAATTTTTTTGGATTCCTAACTCAAAGGCCAATCAACAATCCAAACAGGTTTCATGAATAATAAGAGTTTATACTATACTTGATATCAAAACTGGAGTTGTGGTATATGAACTTGTGAAGTAAATGAGTTTAATAATTGTGGCGGATCTATGTTATTAATTAGGGAGAACATTCAATCAAATCAAACATAGACTGCGGACATTTATGTTTTCTTGATTAATCAACTTATCTAGTTCTTAAGGCTACCATTAAATTAAATTACTAGTGTGAACATTGGTTGTTTGATGGTTAGTTATACAACGAATCCGTTAACTAACCAATGTTAAGAAAAGATAAATATTCAAAATATAAATTGATGTTTTGTTTCCATGATCAGTTTTGATTTCTATAGGTGGATGTGTGCTTGCGACCAAGGTTTGTTCTCTTGATAATTTTCTGATTTTATTAAATTTCATTTGATAGTTTTCTGTTTTCTTTTGCTTTAGCCTAGATAACGTCCAAACCCCCCCCCAAATTGCATATCATCTAGCATAAAAATATGACTTGAACCTTCCTCATAGGATCGATCCCTTACTTGCTCTATACTATCTTGTGTGTTGTGTTTGAAGCTAGGGTAATTAATTTGTGCAACCGCGACATCGCAGCAAATTTTCACGCCATTGCCGGGGAAGTAATTTTATTTGATTCTTGTGCTATTATTTTTATTTTTTATGATTGTTATTTCTTTTTCTGAAAAAAAAAAAAGAAAAAAAAGGAAAAACAAAATTTTTGCTTTTTGCGGTACTGTTCATTACAGCAGCAATACTATTCAAAACATATTATTTGTGGAATTAGGTATCTGCCTTTTGTTTCTTGAAGCGAAACGATGTTCTAAACAGGATTGGTGGTAAACCACTAGCCCCACCCTATCGAGGCCAAATTCCGCTGTTTTCTAGGGTTTTTAGGCAATTTTAGTTTTCTAGCGTAGGATTTTCGTACAATTTATATTGTTTTCGATATCATATGTGGTTGGTTTCTTTTGAGTTTCCTTGACGATTTATGCTTGTAACCCGTTCTACTGACCAAAGTCAAGTATAGGTGTGTCTTGAAATAGAAAACACTTTACGCAGGTTATGAAAGGAAGCTCGTGTCAACACTATGGCTGTTGCGGAGTTAGTTGACCCAATCTATGCAGAATGAGCATGTAACATGTTGAACCAATGAAATAAAACAAAAACGCTTACTAGAAGGCAACCCAGCCCAAAATAAAAATCAGATTTGCTTTCTTTTTCCTTATCTTTTACTTTTCGCATTTTACTTTATTTTTATCATTCTTATATATTCATTTTCTTTTATTTCAACATTGTGGACAATGTTGTATTTTAAGTGTGGGGGTATTAAGAGAATGTTAGTTTTCTTTGTGGGACATAGGTCTATGCTTCTAAAAGAAAAACACCAATACTCTGGATCCAAAAATGAACTAAGGCTCGCACAGCTGGGCTTAAAACTTCTACCCTTGCAATTTCCACAAAACGTCTGTATTTCCTAAAAAATGCATCTTTATCTACATTCTGAAAATGAGCCATTAACTTGTTCACCTCATTCAAAATGCAATTCAGGTTCTTGATTGGTGACATCTTCTTAGCATCGCTGCTAAGGCAGTCTCCTTCAGTCAATTGTGACAGTTCATAATTTTTCCCATACTCTATGATGGAAAATTTAGCGATGGTGGCCATTTCGTTCACAAGTCCTGCAATTCAAGATGCTTTGGAGTTAGATTTGTTTTGATGCAAAAGATATCCTAGAGCATACAACCTAAGGATAGGTTCTAGTTCCTTTACGTGAGATATGGGGTAGGTTTACTACTTGGTCTCTAAAAAAAGGTCTCCTGCTATCCCAGTGATCGCCCTCGTAAAGGCAATATGGGGGTTCAACAGATGGTGGGATGGCACGTGTACCAATCACTATCAGTCTAAACACTCAGCAAAGAGTTAGGGGTATACACAAACTTAAACCTTGACTCAAGTCATAAGGCAAGCTGCTAGTTCCCAACTTAACTTAAGTTAAATGTGTGTGCCCTCAAAAAGATAATAATAATAAAAGTGATGCATGATTATACCATGTATGATAGAAAAGATGCATGCTAATTCTTTTAAACAAAGTATCATTCATATAAGAAAACAAAAACCAATAATACATAGCATAAACAAACAAATTACCAAGCCTAGTCCTAATTCCCCAGTGGAGTTGCCATCCTGTCGCACCCTTGCGGCGGAGCACGGCGTCGCGGCGACCAATCAATTGATTTTAGGTTATTTTTTTTGTTTAAAGGAGTCGCCACCTAATATTATGGTCACTAGGAACCCTAACTGGTCTTTTAGAGATTCTAAGGCAAGGGACTGGTTGCGTAAAGGGAAGGTATTAGCACCCCTAGTACGCCCTACCTAAGGTAAGCTGCTTGGTGTTTGGTTTGCTCTATAATTGCTATGGTGTTGGTGTTTTCTAATCTCATCAATTTTCCTAGGTTTGATTCAAATAAAATTTATTTGGATAGAAATCCAAGGAGATTCCATGTGCTTTGAAAGCTCATTTTTCCCTTAGTATTTCAAGAGTTTGCGACTCGTAAATCGCAAGGAGGAGGGACAAATAATTTAGAAGTCTAGGGCGCTAAAAAAAACCTATATTTTTTTAGTATTTTATACTCTCACGGCTCATAAACCGTGGAGTAAAAAAAAATTTGAAATGTCTTCGATTAGAATCAAGGCTTCTTTCACGGATGTGTGCGGATTTATTACTCCCGATAATATTTTGGATATTCATCCTTTAAGGATTTCTTTATCCAAACATTAGCGGTGAATAATAGATGAATTCCCCCCAAAATAGGATTTTTATATTTTTTGAAATATTGGCCAATACCCTTTGGAGTTTTACAAACATGTTGTAAAATTCAAAAATGCAAAAAAATAATTTTTTTGTTGTGTTTACGAAATCCATGCGAAAACAACCTTGTCGAAACTTCAAATATTTTGTTTATATATATATATATATAAAAAAAAAGGAATTCAAAACATGTTAGGGTATTGGCAATATGCAACACACAAAACTTTTAAATTTTTTTTTTTTGAATCACATAACATCACAGTTAAACGTAAACACCAAAATGGAAATTAGCAAGCCATCATTCATATTACAAGAACTACAAGAAACTTGAAAAAATTCATAACAAAAATAATTTAAAGCCAAATCAACTTAAAATTCTATACATTGGAAAGGACTAAGCACGTATGGATGAGGGAGTCAAAGTTTTGAAACTGAAATTTTTAAATCGAAATCCTACTGCATATGTCCATGACTCATGACCTATTTTCTTTTTAACAATCCAAGAGAAAAAAGTAAATTGCCATGCTAGTTTCATACAAAAAAAAGAAGAGCTTGGGACGGCATGCTTTCATAACACATATGTATCATAGACTAGAAATCAAAGCAAGACCTGGCCAGCTATTTCAATAAAATGGAAGGACACGAACAGAAAAGGGAGCTGCTGATGAAGAAAACAAATAGCCCCCTTCCCCGGTTCCTTAATTCTGTCATGCTAGTTTCATACAAAAAAAGAAAAGCTTGGGACGACATGCCTTTATAACACATATATATCATAGACTATGAAACCAAAGCAAGACTTGGCCTGCTGATGAAGAAAACCAACAACCCCCCTTCCCCGGTTCCTTAATTCTGTCATGCTAGTTTCATACAAAAAAAAAAAAAAAAAGCTTGGGACAACATGCTCTTATAACACATATATATCATAGACTATGAAACCAAAGCAAGACCTGGCCAGCTATTTCAATAAAAAATGGAAGGACACAAACAGAAAAAGGAGCTGCTGATGAAGAAAACAACAACCCCCTTCTCCGGTTCCTTAACTTTGAAAACAGTGAAAGACAGGAGATAAAAAAAAACACCAAAGGCTAGCCAAAGTTTAACATAGTCAACTATCCAAAGCTCAAAACCACGGCAGGAACAAACACAAAGCAAACGGGCATTATATAGTCTAAAATTGAAAACAAATCTGCAAAACAAAAAAAAAAAACAGATACAGAAGATTTAAAGGCAGAAAAGGAGGAAAAAATTAGGACTTACCTGTAGGTCTCGCTGAAATGGTTTACTGCAACAACTGAAAAAAAAAAAAAAAACAAGCGCACGTTGCTGTCAAGGTTTAAAGCAAAACCCCCTCTCCGTCTTGTCTTTTTTTTTCTTCCCTCACGGTGACACCAGAATGCAAGCAAGAAACTCCCTCTATTCTGCGTTTTTTTTACTCTGCCTCTCTTGCGTTTTTCCTTTATTTTTCTGCTATTTTTTTGCTGTCTTTTTGCTGCCCTCGTTAGGTCATTAGAGGGGCTTATATATAGTCTAAATATGTCTCCATTTAGGAAGGATTCAATGCATTAATTCCAGGACATAAATCCCTACTGATTTGCAGTAAAAAAACGCAAAAGGAAGCTGCAATATTCTGATTTTATGCTGGTGTTTTACGTCTGATTTCTTTCCAGTTTTAGTGGAGGGTGTGGCTATTTTCTTTCCTTCCATAAGGCCAGCTGCTCCCTTTGAAATGAGGCAAGAAAAACGTGGTTGCAGCTCCAAAATTCAGGCATGATGATAAGGGAAAAACAGCAGGAATTTGCAGCGAAAAAAGAAAAGAAATCAGATGGAGGGTGCAGCTGCAAAGTCTCATTTTCCTTATTTCGGTGTGGAAAAAATCCTGTTATTTATGATGATCCAGCCCCCTCTCCAGCTTTCCATATCCTTCTTCAATTCAATCCCTCATTTTAACAATTTTCGATTCAGTCCTTGGTCCAAAAAAAATCCTTCGAATCAGCCCCGCGAACTTGGGTTATATCCTTCCCGTGACAGAATTTTCTACCTTCACGTTAGATATTCAAACGGGAATATCTTGAGCCTCTGATATCAAAATCAAGTGATTCAAAAGCTCAAATTATTCTATGCATCTAGGACTACAACTTTGATGAAGGAGTCAAAGTCAGATAAAATCTTTTTACAGAACAGAATCTAGAAGTAATTTGGTTAGTCAAAAGGGGTCTCCAGGTCTAAACTTAAAAACTGATGAATGCCGAGAATCTTGATATGACTGAGAGTACGAACTAAGAACAAAAATAAAAAAAAAACTAGGCCAAAAATAGTTTTTTTTTTTAGTGCAGACTCGGGTCAATACCCTTCTTGCGGCAGAATTCTCTGCCTTCACGTTAGATATTCAAACAGGCATATCTTGAGCCTCTGATATCGGAATCAAGTGATTCAAAAGCTCAAATTCATCTACGCATCTAGGAATACAAATTTGATGAAGGAGTCGAAGTAAGATAAAATATTTTTACCGAACAGAAACAAACAGTAATCTAGTTGGTCAAAAAGTTATTGATCTGACAATGCTGAGCATCCAAATCTGACTGAGAATCTGCCCTAAGAACAATGATCCGTAGGACCTAATAAAGGTGTATGCTAATTTTTCAACATGTCATGAGTGACAGAATATACCTAGGATGGTCAGATATCATACGAAACCAAGTCAGAATTAGAGCCTAAGTTGGAACAAAAAATTGCCATAGCAGCAAAACCGTTTTTTTTTTAAGTGCAAATTCTGAGGGATTTATTCAACCTTAAAGACCAAATAAAAAAGGAATGAATTTAGCATTATGAAGACTCCTTATCAACCTAAGAAAACCTGATGATTTTGGTAGCAAAGGGGAAGGATAAAAACAAAAACAGCTCAAACAAGGCTTTCGAAAAAAAAATATTTCTTTTTGTGTTTTTGTCAATTTTCTAGCGAACATGAGTTAAACTCCTATACTCTGTTCAAAAGAGGTATACACCATCTTTAGCTATGGAACATTCAACACTGAACATTCACCATAAACCTATAGGTTTGATAAATGTTAATGGTTTCTATAATAAATTGTTGTCTTTCCTTGATCAAGCTATGGAACAGGAATTTCTAACATATTCGGCACGACAAATCGTAATCTCTGCTGCTACTGCTGAACAATTGATTGACCAACTACATCTTTCATCCCTGTTATTGATCCCTGCATGAGTCGCCTAAATTGGTCAACTAAGGAAAGCTATAAAAAACTTAGATTAGATTTGAGCCTTCATTTGTGAAACCTTGTGTCTTTTGGTTTTATTAATAGCATATTATTTTGTTTTGTTACTTCTTATATTTGTTTAAGTGTGTTTTAGGTTTGTCATTGTTCGTTGTTTCAGGTGATGTCTTCTATACTCTATCTTTCTACCTTCAAACATTGAGGACAATGTCTCGTTGTGGTTGGGGGGAGAGGGTAGTAGTTGACATTAAAAAAAAAACTAACTTACTAATTGTTTTTGCTATTATTAAAACCATTTGACAAAATTTTTATTAGGATGGCAGAGTAAGGAGTCAGTTTTATTAACTCTTGAGACGCATCTTAGTAAGTATCCTTATTAGGATGCCAGAGTAAGGAGGAAATTTTATTGACTCTAGAGACGCATCTTAGTAAGTATCATTATCAAGGTGTATCATAACACTTCTTAAAATATTCAGGTTTACAAACTCTGGCATTGTTATCACTTGATTCTTCTTATATACTCATTTAACAAGTATTCTTAAACCTTCATTTTCACAAACACACTTTAACATATGATCGTGGGTTGCACATTGGATTAGTACATTAATTATGTTATCACTTGATTCTTCTTATATACTCATTTAACAAGTATTCTTAAACCTTCATTTTCACAAACACACTTTAACATATGATCGTGGGTTGCACATTGGATTAGTACATTAATTATGTTCTGTTGTTGAAGGTAACAACTAAGGGAAAGGGATAGTATATATAAAAAAACAAATTTGATAATATTGATGATAATAAAAACGTAGATAAGTTTGGTTTCGTAGCCTCCTTAACCTAAGCAATTAAGCCCGAAGGGGTGTTTTAACACCTCATACCATAAAGTCAACTGACTTGGGAGCTATTGGCCCAAAGTTTGTTACATGGGTTAAGGAGAAAAGCTTAAGGTAATCAAACATTGCACTATCTATGTATCAGTATCTGCAACCCGAGTTGCTAAGCTCATAGGGGTGTCTCAACACCTAATGCCCTAAGACCAACTGGTATGGGAGTCATTAGCTGAAAACTCGTTACATGGGTTAAAAATATATTGTGTTTTAAGTTGTATGTGTATATAAATAAAAAAATAAGAAAATAAGAAAAAAATAAGAAAAAAGAAAAATCTCAACTCAATGAAGTTAACCTTAAACATTCGAACATAATATTGTTTTCTTACAACAAAAGCCCTATCATCTATGTTTTCATACATTTAGCACATAAAAAGAAGGTTTATTAATATCTTGTTTAAGAAGTATAAAGCAGGAGTATAAATTTAATGAGAGTTTGTTTATCTGGATAGATTAATGGAAGTTGAATGATGAATGCCTTGCTTTGTGAAACTTGCAAATTGTTTTTCTATTTTAACGCTTTGATTACTAGGGACTAGTAATAAGCTGGTTGGGGGTGTGATTAGTACTTAATAGTGCATGTTTATCAAGGTTTTATATCATCATTTTGTACTTAAAGTATCAATAACTCCTTAACTAAAGCATGTTTTATAATAACAAGTCTAATACTATAAGATACCTTAATATATGGTAAATGTTCATCTTAAATACAGGTCTATCACATAAATCAAAGGATTGATTGATGAATTCAACTACTGAAATTTTGAAGATAAAGAAGGGTGAAGCTTAGAAAAGAGATGTTGGTGCAGTCCAAACTGGAACACTGTTCGGTAATTGGGTCATATCTCGAGTTCTAGATGTCCAAATAATCTCAAAGTTTTCACATATTTGGTAAGACATAGGCCTACAACTTTCATGTGGACACCAAGATCTAAGAAGGCCGTTTTCAAGTCTAAATTATAGCAACAACATAGATGTCTGAATCTGTCCTGCAGCCCAGATACTTTTCAGTGTTCAACCCATATCTTGAGTTCTAGAAGTCCAAATGACCTCATCTTTTTTTTTTTTCTGGAAAGCTAAGAGAATTTCCTAGAACTTTCATGAGTGCATATGGTTCCAATTCTGATGTTAGCAATGACGTTTTATTCAGGCAAAAAGATAAGGATTTTCACCAAGTCAAGATGTGGCCACCCACTCAATAATTATTCATCAAATCAATAGTTTTAAATTTTGGTCTATAAAAGGAGGCATTTGCCATTCATTTAGGCATCTTGGTGTTCATATCAAGATCATGCTCTTGCTCTCTTTCTTTGTATTTTGTAATGTTTAAGTTTTATTTGATGTTATATTAATCTCTTGTTTATGCTCTTCATTTCCTTTCCTTTATTTGTATAATTATGTTCTTATCTTGTTTATTTATATTTCTTTCTTTCATTATGTTTAGCTAAATCTATTATGTCAAGGTGAAAAGGGTACACTAATGGTGTAAAAATAAGTATAGTATAAACTCAACATGGACTTTAATGCTTGATATTAACATGTTTTATATTTGTTATCTTGTTCACTTTTAATACTTTGCTTGTTAAAAGGTTAATCTAGATTTATGTTGTATAACACTTGGTACAACAAATACTTGGTACTTTCATAGCCCATAATGTATGGTATAACCGACACCTGAGCTATGAAAGGGACTTGATTTGTTGTTAATTTAAGTTATAATCATGAATGCCTGACAACATTTACAAGTATTAGCATTATTCGAATAAGATAACTAATGTAATCATGTTAACAATTTATAATCTGATTGGAACCTCCTTCGTGTGTGGTTTTCAAGTTGAGTAATAAGAGTTTATACTATACTTGTTTGAAATACCATTAGTGGATCCTCTAACCTTGACATTTATTTTTATCATTGTTTAATCCTTATATTAATGTTCCATCTCAAAGCTCTCATTAACTTCTTCCTCTTCTTCTTTATTACTACTACTACTACTACTACTATTATTATTATTTACATTCTTGTTAAATTTTATGTACATTAAGTATGCTCTGTGTTTAATCAAGGATCCTGACATTGTTGGTATTGCCTTGTTCATTCGCATCAGAAATCTGTTTATATTATATAATATATCTCTTTGATCTTTTCATAAAATCAGTATATAGGTTGGAAACCTGTGACCCGATCTTTTAGATCATTCTCATGTATAACAACGCCACGTACTGAGTTTTACTATTATTATTATTACTATTAATATTATTATTACTATTACTATTATTGTTATTATTGTTGTATTGTTATTTATAATTTATACAATTAACCTTTCTGTGGTTCGACTCCGGTCTTGTCGGGTTATTTATTACTTCGACACTCCTGCACTTGGGAGAAGACATCAAGCTTTTGGTCATGTCATCGACTCCATCACAATCACAACTACTTGTATATATACATGCTTTTTCAAAATAAATAAATAAATAAATAAATAGAGAGAGAGAGAGAGAGAGAGAGAGAGAGAGAGAGAGAGATAGACTATAGCTGGCCTACATATAGGTGGTATGATTGCATTTTCAATTTCTCAACTATAAATTCTTCTCTTCCTTCCCTTCATTTCTACTCAACCCATAATTCATCAAATATAGAAGTGTGTAGAAATGACAGGTTCCTCAACTCATCATATAAGAAAATATTTGTGTTTTTGATGGATCCAGTCCTGGGAAAGAAAAGGAGTTTTTAAATCAGCAAATCATTTTGGTCAGGTACTAGCTGCTAGAAAGATTCATTTAGTGTATGGGGGAGGCAACCTTATGTTAATGGGGGGTGTGTTAATAACTGTATTTTTAGGAGGCAGTCAAGTTTTGGGGGTTGTCTCCAAAGCTTTAGCAAATGGGGACATCATTGGAAAAACAATTGGAGATGAACTGTATATCCCCCACAATGTCTGATCGACTGAATGCCATGTTTAACCATGTTGATGCCTTCATTTCCTTACCAGGTGGTCTGGGCACATTGAAAGAGATCTTTCATATTTCCTCTTGGATCAAACTGCACATTCACCATAAACCTATAGGTTTGTTAAATGTTAATGGTTTTTATGATAATTTGTTGTCTTTTCTTAATCAAGTTGTGGAACAGGAATTTCTAACATATTCGGCACGACAAATCATAATCTCTGCTGCTAATGATGAACAATTAATTGACCACCTACAATCTTTCATCCATGTCATTGATCCTTGTATGATTTGCCTAAATTGGTCAACTAAGGAAAGTCGTAAAAAGCTTAGATTAGATTTAAGCCTTCATTTGTGAAACCTTGTGTCTTTTGGTTTTATTAATATCATATTATTTTATTTTGTTACTTCTTATATTTGTTTAAGTGTGTTTCAGGTTTGTCATTGTTCGTTGTTTCAGGTGATATCTTCTATACTCTATATTTCTACCTTAAGACATTGATGACAATGTCTCGTTTTGGTTGGGGGGGGAGGGGTAGTAGTTGACATTAAAAACAAAAACTAACTTACTAACTATTTTTGCTATTATTAAAACCATTTGACAAAATTGTTATTAGGATGGTAGAGTAAGGATGAAATTTTATTGACTCTTGAGACACATTTTAGTAAGTATCATTACCAAGGTCTATCAGAATACTTCTTGAAATATTCAGGTTTACAAATTCTTGCATTGTTATCACTTGATTATGCTTATATACTCATTTAACAAGTATTCTTAAACCTTCATTTTCAAACATACACTTTAACATATGATTGTGGATTGCACATTAGATTATTACATTATTTATGTTCTTTTGTTGAAGGTAACAACTAAGGGAAAGGGATAGTATATAACTTGTAAAAAAAAATTGATAATATTGATGATAATAGAAACGTAGATAAGTTTGGTTTCATAGCCTCCCTAACCTAAACAATTAAGCCCAAAGGAGTGTTTTAACACGTGATACCCTTTAGTCAACTGACTTGGGAGCTATTGGCCCAAAGCTTGTTACATGGGTTAAGGAGAAAAGCTTAAGGGAATCAAACATTGCACTCTTTGCGTATCAGTATCTGTAACCCGAGTTACTAAGCTCATATTGGTGTCTCAATACCTAATGCCCTAAGACCAACTGGTTTGGGAGTCATTAGCCTAAAACTCATTACATGGGTTAAAAATGCATTGTGTTTTAAGTTGTATGTGTATATAAATAAATAATAATAATAAAAATAATCTCAATCTAAGGAAGTTAACCTTAAACATTAGAGCATAATATTGTTTTCTTCCAACAAAAGCTCCATCATCTATATTTTCATACATTAAGCACATAAAAACAAGGTTTATTAATATCTTGTTTAAGAAATATGAAGCAGAAATATAAATTTAATGGGAGTTTGTTTATCTGGATAGATTAATGAAAGTTGAATGATGAATGCCTTGCTTTGTGGAACTTGCAAATTATTTTTCTATTTTAACACTTTGATTACTAGGGACTAGTAATAAGCTGATTGGGGGTGTGATTAACACTTAAAAGTGTATTTTTATCAAGGTTTTATATCATCATTTTGCACTTGAAGTATCAATAACTCCTTAACTAAACCATGTTTTATAATAACAGGTCTGATACTATAAGATACCTTAATATATGGTAAATATTCATCTTAAATGCAAGCCTATCACATAAATCAAAGGATTGATCGATCAATTCAACTACTGAAATTGTGAAGATAAATAGAGGGTGAAGCTTAGAAAAGTGATGCTGGTTCTGTCCAAAATGGAACATTGTTCGGTAATTGGGTCATATCTGGAACTGTAGATCTCAAATTTAGGTCTACTTTTATATGGATGGAAAGCTAAGACATAGGCCTAAAATTTTCATGTGGAGTCCAAGATTTAAAAAGGTCGTTTTCAAGTCCACATTATAGCAAGAACGGATAAGTCCAAATCTGTCCTGCACCCCAGACACTGTTCAGTGTTCAGCCCATATCTCAAGTTTTAGAAGTCCAAATGATCTCAATTTTTTTTCCTGGAAAGCTGAAACAATTTTCAAGAACTTTCACGAGTAAAGTTGATTCAAATTCTGATGTTAGCAATGACATTTTGTTCAGACAAGAAGATAAGAATTGTCACCAAGTCAAGATGTGGCCACCCACTCAACAATTATTCATCAAATCAATAGTTCTAAATTTTGGCCTATAAAAAAAGACATTTGCCATGCATTTAGGCATCTTAGTGTTCAGATCAAGATCATGCTCTTGCTCTCATTCTTTATATTTTGTATTGTTCAAGTTTTATTTTATTTTAAATTAATCTCTTGTTTATACTTTTCATTTACTTTCCTTTACTTATATAATTATGTCCTTATCTTGTTTATTTATGTTTCTTTCTTTCATTATATTTAGTTAAATTTATTATGTCATGGTGAAAATGTTACATTAATGGTGTAAAAATAAGTATAGTATAAACTCAACATGGACTTTAATGCTTGATACTAACATGTTTTATATTTATTATCTTGCTCACTCTTCATACCTTGCTTGTTAAATGGTTAATCTAGATTTGTGTTGAACAACCCTTGGTACAACAAATATTTGGCACTTTCATAGCCTAACTATATGGTATGACCGACACTTATGCTATGAAAGGAACTTGATTTGTTGTTAACATAAGCTATCACCATGAATACCTGATAATATTTACAAGTATTGACATTACTCGAATAAGATAATTAATGTAATCATGTTAATAATTTATAATCCGATTGAACCTCCTTTTTGTGTGGTTTCGAGTTGAGTAATAAAAGTTTATACTATACTTGTTTGAAATACCATTAGTGGATCCTCTAACCTTGACATTTGTTTTTATAATCATTTAATTCTTACATTAATCTTACATCTCAAAGTCCTCTTTATTATTACTATTACTATTATTATTGTTGTTGTTGTTGTTATTTATAATTTATATAGTTAACCTCCTTGTGGTTCGACCCCGGTCTCGCCAGGTTATTTATTACTTCGACACTTCTGCACTTGGAAGCAAACATCAATGTTTTGGTCGTGTTAGTGACCATTGATGTCTTAGGTGGTGCAATCGGGATTGGAACATCATCAATACAAGAACAACCCACAGGTGGAGTAGGTAACATACACTAAATGTATGCTAGTCAATACACACTCGATCCCTTTACCCGGGATCCTAACATACACTAAATGTATGTTAATCCAAAAGTGGTGATCCCCTTACCCATGATCCTAACATATATTAAATGTATGCCAGTTCACGCCTCAAAGCACACTTCTCATATTTTCTTTGTCAGGGATAATTTCATCACTCGGCAATTCACACAACCTTTCACCTTGAATACACATACATTCAACAATTCACATTTCACATTTCACATCGGTAATATATTAAATCATGAAATTTAACTTAGAAATTATAGGTGCAATTCACCTACCTACAATAGAAGCTCTACTCGTGCTCCCTTGCTGCTGTTGTTGCACCACGCCTATGGTCCCTCTTGCAAATCACAGGTTTATCTCATAAATTTTCCTTACTCAAGGATATGTTTTATAGTAACCATACCAATAGCCAATAAGTCTTTCTTTTATTCATTTCTTAATATTTTATGTTTTTCTCATTTCACCTATTAATATTGTCATTCTTTGTCCAAACATAGTTATCATTCCTTTCTTTATATTTGAATTGTTTCTATTTAAATCCTGAATTGTTACTGTCCGACCTCTTCTCAAATGTTTAACTATATCTAGAGTTATAGATCTCCGTTTCAAGTGAGATTTGTCTCATTCGAAAGCTAAGACATGAGGCTACAATTTCTATGAAGGAAGGAGAACTCAGTTCTGCCTCTAAGACAGTCAAAATTGCTCATCAACAAACATTTGGATTGTTACTGTCCAACCGTTACTGTCTAAACAATGAACTATTTATGTCTATACATTGGACCGTTACTGTTTAGACATTAAACTGTTATGTCCAACTGTTACTGTCTAGACATTAAATTGTTATTGTCCGACCTCCCCTCATATTTTAAACTATATCTAGGCCCCGTTTGTTTGCTGGAAAGTAGTTTCTTTTTGGAAAGTGAATTCCGAGAAAGTATTTTCCGATGTTTGGTAGTGTAATGGAAAATAAGTTGAAAAACACTTTCCAGTGTTTGGTTATGTCATGGAAAATGAGCTGGAAAATAACTTATTAATATTTTATTTTTCTCAAGTTTATTAAAATAATGAGGAACAAATCTTACAAATTTAAAAGTTGAATGAGAATGAAATTGAAAAAAAATATAATTTCATAAATTATCTCAAATAAAATAAATAATAATCAAAATAATAGAGATCAAATCTAAAAATAAAAAAAAAGAAAGATGAAGAAATTAAAATAATAATAATCAACATTTCATAAATTATTTCAAATAAAATAAGTAACAATCAAAAGAATGAGGACCAAATTTGATAGATAAAAAATTTCAAAAAAAAAATAATAAGGAAAAAGAAAATAGCAATTATAAAAATAAGGACCAAAGTTAATATAAAAATAAAATTTTAAGCTCCGTTTGTTTGCAGGAAAGTTGTTTCCTTTTGGAAAGTGAATTCCTGAAAAGTATTTTCCGATGTTTTGCAGTGTTATCGAAAATGAACTAGAAAACACTTTCCAGTGTTTGTTTGTGTTATGGAAAATAAATTGGAAAATATTTTATTAATGAATTAATTTTTTTTCAGGTTTATCTAATATATATAAAATATTTAATATAAATATTTAATCACTTACAATAAAAAAATGAAATCTAAAAAATATAATAATGAATTTTTTATTATTATTATATGCTATATTCATACATAGCTTATTTTATAAAATATAACTATTTATTTCATATTATATTATATAGAAATAAGCTTGTGAAATATTTTTTAAGTAAAACCTATTAATATATTTTTTTTCAATTTTAAAAGCTTAAAATAAGTTTTTTTTTTTCATATGAAAAAAGCCAAATTAGTTTATGGTAAGAGTTATATATTTGGGTTTTTTTTTTTTGTATGAAGTATTTTTTAAAAGATAAATAGATACAAAAATATTTTGATGGGTTTTTTGGATAAATATATATTTTTTTTTACGAGTAAAGGTAATTATCCCTTTAATATATATCAAATAAGCATCAATAAATAAATATAAATACCTAACATCAAACATAGTCATGCATAAATATTACGTTTCGATGTCATATACATACATATTAGTTCAAATTACAAACATAAACATGCTAGACCGAATTAAACAAGTAAACATACTTGTAAAATAA
Organism: Populus alba; assembly: GCF_005239225.2. Taxonomy (NCBI): domain Eukaryota; kingdom Viridiplantae; phylum Streptophyta; class Magnoliopsida; order Malpighiales; family Salicaceae; genus Populus; species Populus alba. The sequence continues at coordinate 8,619,188 of NC_133290.1, read as the reverse complement.
CAAACATAGTCTAAACCCAAATTTTCCACATATTCAAACCATCTTAGCAAGCAGGCATGTAGCAGTGTTGGTTCACAAAATTCTGAACCCAAATTTTCCTCAAATTAGCATTTTTTGCCATAAATGCTTTTGCCAACATTTCATTTTGGACCAAATGATCAAATGCATCCCCAAGAGTTATCTCATCAAAGCCTTCAACTTTCATCACTTCCACATACAACGCATTAACATCAAGTTGATTTTGGCTGAGACTTTGAATTGCAAATGCTACATCTCCAATTTGTTTAGACAACTTTTCAACACCATCATCTTCATACATGCGATTTCTCTTCCTATGTTGCCTCTTTTGTGTAATAGAGGAAGATGTCTCTTTTCCCTTTGAAGTTTCTTCATATTCCCCTTCATTTTCAATTGAAATTGATTGCTCTTCAGTGTTCTCTTCCAAGTTGACATCAGCATATGATTTGGCATAATTTCCGGTTGCCATGTCTTTTCCAACAACAATTGTCATTATCTCATACATATCAAGTTTTTTGTTGAGATACTTGTCATGATTGGGATGTGCCTGTTCATAAAGTATAGAATATGCAATTTTTCAGATTCTATAACATTTTAGAAACAAAAGTAAATATAAAAATTACAAAGAGTTTAATATTTATCATACCTTTACTTCTTCATCATATACATCTTTCGAAACTGTAATCATCTTCAAACAATCATCCCAGCCAAAGCCACTTTTATTTTTAAGCTTGGTTATTATTCCCCATTCTTTTTTCACAGTCTTGAGATGATTGTCCACATGCTTAGGCTCGCATTGCACGTTGAACTTTTGACTGATTTATGTAGCTACCTTAACAAAAGATTCTGCTTTAAAATTGGAAGAAGGTTTGCTTCCTTTAAGTGCCTCCTCGGCTAATATCTCAAGCAACATGTGAGACATAGGCTTAGACCATGTGAAGTGCTTGCCCTTGCATTTTTCATTCAGTGTGGAACTCATTTCTACAAAAAAGAAATTACAAATTTATACAAAATAAAATCATAAAATATTTACATTTAATAAATTTAATATAAAAACTACAATTAATAATTAAAGGAGAAATTATAATAAAGTCAACATCTACTCCAAATACATAACAAAGATAATACAAACTCAAGTAAGACATAATAAAAACAAACACATATAATTAACACTCAATTACTAGTTTCTTTGAGTGTTATAATCATTCCACATGGTTGAGGCAATCATTTCTCGTTTTGTTATCCACTCCCTATTCTCTTCCCTTTCCTCCCGTTGACTTAAGTTGATTGTTCGTCTAATTGGTTCACTTTCCGAACATATTTCTTCCATAAGAAAGTCATAAGGATCAACCCTCATTATATGATTATGAATAATACAACATGCAAGCACAACATCTACTTGTGTTTCATAAGACCAAAAAGATTTTCCATCAATTGATCTAAAATGACTCTTCAAAATACCAAACCCTCACTCAATAGTGGTTCTCAATGAAGAGTGTCGAAGATTAAATAACTCTTTTTCATTTTCTGGTGAACATTCTGTAAACTCATTCAAGTGATATCGAACTCCACGAAAAGGAGAAATGATTCCTTTTCGAATACCGTAACCAGCATCACCAAGATAATATTTCCCTATAAATTAAAAAAACAACCTGTTACTATCTTTATGTAATAAGACATTTTATATGTTTATTGCATATAATACATACTTTATTATATACCTTCTGGAATTTTTAGACCATTAGATCTTGATAATGCATCACCTAAAACCCGTGAATCATGGGCACTTCCTTCCCAGCCAGCTAAAACATATATAAACTTCAAATCAAAAGTTATAACTGCTAAAACATTTTGTGTTGTTCCTTCTTTTCGTCCTCGAAACTTTCCTTGAATCTCAACAGGAACATTTGCAGGAACATGGGTACCATCAATTGCTCCCACACAATCCTATATAAACATGAAAAAATAATTTATAACCTTTTCTTATGAATGTAATTAATTAATTCATAAAAATAGTGGTATTGTTTTCATACCTTAAAATAAGGATAGAATCTTATATTATTCATTATCTCTGCTGGAACTGTATCCTCTGGATCTTTAATAAGGTGTTTGTATAACTTAAGAACTGCTTTTAAAACAATTCTAAAGTAACGATGGATAGTTTCAACAGACCTATAGTATATACCACTAATAACCCGAAATCTTTGGTTTTGGTCTACAATTTGTAAGAACACAATTACTTGCTCCCTAATAGACACATTTTAAGTTGATCGTAATAGGTTACGACTTGTGAGAACATCACACAATCTATATAATACAATAGGTTTCATACGAATTTGTTCAACACAATGTCGATCACCTCGATTCAAAATGCTGTCAATATAGAATTCTCGTTGAGCAATTGCATTTATACGTGGTTCTCTTGGTATATAAATTCTATTTCTTTCTTGTTCAATAATAGCTACCCCCGTAGCTATCACAGTTACAGCTGCTCCCATACATGCTGCATGAATTATCTTACTATCAATAACATGAAAGTGAAATTTTCTGATAACAAAACCTAAAAATTTAGGGAAATAAATATTAAAAAAAGCATATAAAATACTAACACAATCAATATAATAAATTATGCTCAAAGAAGCTGACGATATACAATTCATAAGTTCACAACGATCAATAAGATCAATCATTTTAATTCTTAAAATTAATCTGATTATCGAATAATTAAATAAAAATAAGTTTCGAAAATCATCCTGCATGCAGCAACACAACACATGATCGAGTTGATGTCTAGGTTCAATTCTAAACTATTTTGATTTGGCAAGACGGTCTATAATATTTGGATGACAAACAAACTAATCTACCCAATCATCAGTTACAAATTAGGGAGATTTTATTGTTAATCTTTATTTTTAGAGGAACAATACCTACCTAGAGTTGTATTACATTAGATTTCATTACGTTATTAAACATATAATTTATAATTGAAATTACAAATATAAACTATAATTATATATAAAAAAACCCACCCCGGCTCTTGCATTGCAATCCCAACCGTTCCCCAACTCTCTCCCATAAATTAAAACACAACATCATTGGTTTCTCTGTTTTCTCATTTGCTAATTCCCCTCTGTCGGTTTCCCCTCCCCCTCTGTCGGTTTCCCCTAGTTTCCCCTCTGTCGATTTCCCATGATTTCTTTGTTTTTCTCTCATCTGGTTTCTCCCCCGATTTCCCCTCTGTCGGTTTCCCCTCATTCTCTAATTCCCTTAGGTAATTGGTATTCGGTTTCCCCGACTGTTTTCAGTGTTGGTTCTCTCTCGCCAACTATTCGTTCTACCAAAGTCATTAACTTTCTCTATCGGTTGTTCTCTCTCGGTCCTTCACTTCCCCTGGCTTTCTCTCGCCATTCCCCTGTTCTCAAGAAGCAGGGCAACATCACAGATGCAAGGGGCAAGGGCAGGCGAACAATACCTCAAGGACCTGCTCCTCCCCACTTCTCATCCCTTTCTCCCCCGGCTAAATGTATTGATAACGCTGGGAAAGAGAGCAAACAACATATTCACTAATCCCCCCCTTGCTTTGCGTCTCTCTATTTGCGTTGGATCCAGGGACGGGGAAACAGGGTAGGGTCTGGGATGGGAAAGTTTGGTTTGTCTAAAGAAGCTGCCGAATGTGCAAGAAAAAATGCAATAATTTTTATGGCTTGCTTGTGATGAATTTGGCTGGTTTTTTCTATGAATTTGTTTGAACGTGACGAGGTTAGATGAGGAAGAAAATTGGTGCCTTGTTTGCGTCTCTCTATTTGCGTTGGGTATGGGCAAATGTTTTACAGGCAGGAGATAAACCATGGATTGTTTGAGAGAAATAATAGTTTTTTTTTGTAACAGACACAATAAATTAAACAAATCAAAGGATTTCTTGCTATAATTCTTACAGATCTATGAACGAAAAAAATAAAAACATATAAAGGAAATAATATAGAGAAATAGAGTAATTTGAGGGGAAAAAAGTACCTGAAATAAAAAGTGTTCGGGGATATGATTTCTTATAGATCAATTCTTGCTTCTGTTGTTTTCGGAGAGAGACCAGAGAAAGAGAGATTTGACGAAGTGTTTCCAAATATGTGTTTTTTGTAAAGATGGAAAGTGTTTTCCTTTTGACAAGGAAAGGAAAACACTTTCCTGCGGTACAAGACAGTTTTTTCCTTTGACCGGAAAAAACTTTCCTTTGACCAACTTTCCGGGTGGTTGCCAAACGTGGGAAAATGAGGAAAATGGATTCCTGGAATCTGGTTTCCTTGAAACAAACAAGGCATAAGAGATGAAATTGAAAAATAAATATTCAAAACAAAATATATATAGCAATCAAAAGTTTGAGGATCAAATTTGATATAATCAACAAATAATGACATTTCTAAATTTTTCACAACTTCCGAAAAGTGTTTTCCGCCCAAATTTTTCAGGAAAACACTTTCCTGAAAACCAAGCCAAATTTTCCTTTTACTGGAAAGTGTTTTTCGTTGACCAACTTTCATAATGGAAAACAAACACAAGAAAGTTTGGAAAGTGATTTCCCGAAAACCACTTTCCGAAAAACAAACACAGCTAAAGGGAAAACACTTTCCTAAAAACCAATCCAAATTTTTCTTTGACTGAAAAATGTTTTCTGTTGACCGGAAAGTGTTTTCCGTTGACTAGAAAGTGTTTTTCGTTAACCAACTTTTCTAATGGCAAACAAACACAGGAAAGTTTGGAAAATGATTTTCCGGAAACTACTTTCCAGGAAACAAACATGGCCCTAGAGTTATAGAACTCCGTTTAAAGCGAGATTGATCTCGTTGGAAAGTTAAGACATGAGGCTACAAGTTCTTTGAAGGAAGGAGAACCTAATTCTGCCTCCAAGGCAGTCAAAATTGTTTATCAACAAACCAGACCTATTACCCTACAGGGTTTATCACGATCCAGTCTCGGTTGGTGACCCATAGCTGAAGTTCTATAACTCCAAATTGAACAAGACCAATTTCCTTAGTTAGTCAATATCTAAAACTACAATTTATATGAGGAACCCGATCCTAATTCCTTCGTTCTCCTACCCGAAATCCCTCTGAAAGTGAAGAGACGAAATTGTTCAAATTTGTCAACCTTTCCATTTACACACAATACATGAAGTTATTTAATTTAGCAACTCATACTTTTTCCTCAATTCAAGCCTAAGAACTCTACACTATAATTCAACATCCTGGCATTAATTTATAATCGACTCATAAAACCATGTTTAGAACACCTTACATGGTATGAATCAAGGTTTCGATCTTCAACTCCCTCCTTTTCTTCCTAATGACAGCTGGCCCACCCCTCTTCTCTTCTTGTTCAAGTTTTCTTGTTAATCCCTCCCTTCTTCTCTTCTTGTTCAGAACAAGTTTTCTTGTTAATCCCTCCCCTCTTCTCTTCTTGTTCAAGTTTTCTTGTTAATCACTTGCCCACTGGTGTTTATTCTACGTATAACCCTTAATCTTGAATGAGTTCTTAGAATTTTTGTGTTTTTATCTTGATTTGTAAAATGGATACCAAAACTTCCTCTTTTCTTTCTTTATGATAGTTGTAGATCTTTGTGTTTTTTTTTTTTTTTTAATGAGAAGAGGAGTATTTATGCTTTATAATTATTCATATTTTCATTTAGGCCCCGTTTTCTTTAAGTGTATTCGTTTTGCCCCCACTTCTTTTTAGTTTAGTTTGTTTTTTTTAATTTAATCCAGCCTTGATTTTCCAGGGATTTACAAAAACCGAGCCAAACTGCTTTGAGTCGGTTTTTGTTTAAAAAAACCGAACCGAACCAAAACTGGTTTTGGTTTTTTTTTTTTAATTCGGTTTGGTTGCTTTTTTTCATAAACCGAACCGAACAAAAAATGATCACCCCTAACTTATATGGAAAGTACAATATAAAGTTATTTGTTACAATTACTTATGAAGTGAATGAGTTTATTTGTTGTGTTATGCTATGGTTAAAGAAGAGATGACTAATAATTGAATATGAGTTTTAGATTTGCTCCATTATTTTTTTATCATTATCTAACACACCTCTATAGCTTGAATATATTGGGGGTAATGATAGAAGGATGTCCAATTAGATGAAGGATGAAAAAATAGAAGAAAATCAACTCGCCATCAAAATGAGATAGATGTGAAAGAAGGGAAAACACAATTAATATGTTATATACAGTAAAAGGCATCATAATAACAAAATAAAGTGCATTTATTTAATTTTTTTTTTTTTGTGGTAGAAAGTTGAGAGGTTCAAGAAACAACTTATCTCAAATTTTTTGAATTAGAGTCATACAACTCGTGAGATATAAATGTTGTTTGTACCTTTCTTAATGCTATTTTTCTAAATAAGTTTTAAACCATATTATTTCTTTCTTTTACTGGGGACCTTTGGTAAGAAAAAAAACACCATAAGTTACCACAAGCTAATTAAATAGACTAAACAGTAGCAGTTAGTTAATTACTAATGGGAGCCACTATCCTATTTTATGAGCATGAGCTGTTACTCACTCACTGCCAATGGTCGTCAGATCATTGACGCTTTAGATCGATCAAGTATTAACGATTAAAAGAAATTGGTGATAAACGGAAGGCATTAAATACAGTGGGCGACGCTTGTTTGTAATTCTGTTGTTTTCATATATGTTTAAATGTCTTTTAAAATATAAATATATTTGAAGTTTTTAATTTATTAAAATTTAAAATAACTTTTTTTTAATAAAATATTTTAATATATTCTAAAAAAAAATTTATCTTAACATAAAAATATGCACCGGCAACTAGAGTAACAAGGTGGTCTTTGCAAACTTCTACTGACAGAAATTAGATTAAAAAAAAAAACTGCTACAAGTTAAAATACAAAATGTTAGGCCTAATAGAACACAAAGAAACAGCGAAGTAAAGACATATCGTAATTGCCTAGAAATGCAAGCACTTCCTCCACCACAAAAAGGAAAAGAAATACACTTCTTCGTTCCACAACTTTCAAACCCTTAAAAACTTTTCTCTCTCCCCTTTCGTTCTTGGCTCCTTCTTAGCTGGTTTCTGCCTCGAAATTTCAAATATTTATAACCAGGAAAGCGTGCGGCTGCCACATCTTGTTATAAGTTTTTCTGAAGATTACGTAACTTTGAAGAGTTACTGAAAGGTCAACATGGGCAATTGCCTTAGATCTCTCTTTAATGATCCTAGCACTACTAGCTCCATAGCCAACAACGATCTTGCCACCTCAGGTATCTTTCTTGCCTTTGCTACTTGTTTTGGATGTCTTAAGAGTTTCATATGTTGTTTGTTGGTTCTTGTTTTTGCCTTTTAAATGATCTAATGATTTTTCTCCCTTCCATTTTTGGATGTTATATATAGGGACATCTAAAATCAATTACAGCAACACCACCATAGATTTCTCAGCCACAAGTGGCAGTACTGCTTGCAAGAGTCAATTCTCTGAGGCAGTGAGTCATGATGAAGGAAATGAAGCGACAAATAATCCAAATGGACAAATATTGGAATCACCAAACTTGAAGGAGTTCACTTTTGCAGATTTGAAGAGTACAACAAAGAATTTTAAATCAGATACTTTGTTGGGCGAGGGAGGTTTTGGTAAAGTCTATAAAGGTTGGATTGATGAGAGGACTTATGCACCCTCTAAGTCTGGCAGTGGCATGGTGGTTGCCATCAAGAAATTGAACCCAGAAAGTATGCAAGGGTTTCAAGAGTGGCAGGTATTTTCAATTTCAAATTTCGACTGTATTGATATTCAAGAAAGGTATATTTGAACATCTAGTAATAATTCTGTTATCAATTGTCTCTCTCTCTCTCTCTCTGTTTTTTAGTTTGTAGCCAATCCATTAATGGAGGGACAAGTATTTTCAATTCCAGATTTCAACTGTGTTGATATTCAAGAAAGGAATAATTGAACATTTAGTAATCTTTCGATTATCAATTTTCTTGTTTTTATTGAGTTGGTGACCAATCCATTAATGGAGGGGCAGCAAAGAATAGTGGGAAAGAAACCATGGTTTTTGTTGTTAGCTTTAATTTTTTTCTATAATGGGTCCCACCTAGCATGACTTTGTGCATGCTATTGAATGGAATTTCAATGGTGTGGCTGGTAGAAGGTGCTCTTGTCATAAGGTAACCATTGCAGTCCAACCTTTACAACTATGAGCAATCTTTTGAAGAAAATACCAGGAAATACACCTCCTTGCTTATCTTGAGGGCGGGGTTTGGGGCACAAGCCTTGAGTTTAATGGCTTGTTTGGGATTGTAGTAATAGTATTGTTTTAAAGTGCTTTTCTCTTAGAAATATATTAAAATGAAGTTTTTTCATTTTTTTTAAAAATATTTTTGATATTAGCACATCAAAACAATATGAAAACATAAAAATATTTTTTATTTTAAGTAAAAACAAAATTTAAAATTTTTGGGAACACAATTTCCACCGCGTTCCCAAACACTCTTTTGCCATAGAACAATGATTCATTGGCCACATATTGGCTTGGTTTTATAGAACTTTAAATTTATGCAATGTAGCCCTTATTATTGATGCTAAATATCTGTTTCATTTTTCATTTGGTAATACAGTCAGAGGTGAACTTTCTAGGAAGGCTATCACACCCCAACTTGGTTAAGTTATTGGGCTATTGTTGGGAGGATAAAGAGCTACTCCTTGTGTATGAATTTATGCAGAAGGGAAGCTTGGAGAACCATCTTTTTAGAAGTAAGAGTTGCAGGGAAAAAAAATTAATATAGTGAAAAAAAATGGGAAAGACTTGGTTAATTCAAAGATAAATTCTCTTTTGATTGTTGGATTGGTTGTTTGTGCAGAGAATCCTAATATTGAACCCCTCTCTTGGGATATACGGCTAAATATAGCCATTGGAGCAGCTAGAGGTCTAACTTTCCTGCATACTTCGGACAAGAAAGTCATTTATAGAGATTTCAAGGCCTCTAATATCCTGCTGGATGGGGTTAGTTTATTTATTATGATCCATATATTTTCTATTTGAGGCTTAATTTTCTTGCGATACTCTCTTTTTGTTGTTGAAAGAACAAATGAAGTGGAATCCAGTAAGAAATATGATGGTGCACTTTGTGATTCTAAGTTTTTGATTAATTCTGCACTATCATTGCTAAAATGTGATCGACAATATGGTGGAAAGGAATGTCACTGTGTGAGCTTAAGCTTGTCTTCTTTTCATTTTCTTTCCTACCATCAATAATTTTTTCGTCTAGTAAATGGAGCTTTGTGCTAAATTTGATTGACTATAAAACTTTGAAGCTGATACAAAATAGTTCAGAGTATGTGATAACAAAGTTAGACCAAGAACACTTTGTTAAAAATTTGTTATTTACACGAGGGACAGCTGGAGATCCAAAACTATTCCTCAATCCCATCGCTTGAATTGTGGTACTTAAATAATAATCATTAGCTAAACTCTGGGTGGTTTCTCTTGGAAAGACAACTAGACTTTCTGAATAAGTCTAGAAGTTGTAAGGGAACAATCAATTATCAATGAAGAAATGTTAATGTAGCATATATATTGCAAGAAGGTATTAACAGTCTTTAGGGGTCATCTCATTGAAAACTTAAAAATAGACATGTATGCAAGATATAATAACATCATAGGAGACCTGATGTTTGGGGCCAAGGCCCTGCCTAGGTCCATGGTTTCTTGAAACACTAAACAGAAAAACAGTTTGTTTTTTAGGATGTAGGCTTCATGAGCCATCATTTATCATCACTAATATTCAATCCTTTTCATCTCAACTGTCTGTTACAGAACTACAATGCCAAAATATCAGATTTTGGCTTGGCCAAATTGGGGCCTTCGGGTGGAGACTCACATGTGTCAACCAGGGTCATGGGAACTTATGGTTATGCTGCTCCTGAGTACATTGCAACAGGTATGTATGCCTTCCAGGACATCTGAAATGCTACTCAAATTGGCTGTTAAAGTTATAGTTTAAATCATAAACATGTGTACAGAACTCTTGACATATAAACAAATCATCTAATGTGATATTTCACCATATGATAAACAGGTCATTTATATGTAAAGAGTGATGTGTATGGTTTTGGCGTTGTGCTACTTGAAATGCTGTCAGGCCAAAGGGCATTTGATACAAAGCGGCCGACTGGTCAGCAAAATTTGATCGAATGGTTAAAGCCATTGCTCTCACAAAAAAAGAAGCTCAAAACCACCGTCATGGATGCAAGGATCGAGGGCCAATATTCATCCAAGGCAATGGTACAAGCAGCACAGCTTACTTTAAAGTGCCTGGAAGCAGATCCTAAAAACAGGCCCTCCATGAAAGAAGTTGTAGAGGTGTTGGAACAGATAGAGGCAATGAAGGAAAAACCAAAGGCAACGAAAAGCACTTTTGGTTCCTCACTGTCGAAACCCCATCGCGGAGGCCAACAACCAAACCTGCATCGTTTTCCGTTTCATTCCAGGTCGCAGGCGCCTAAAAATGAGCAGGAAACATTCAAAAACAACAAAAAGAAGTAAAGTAAGCAGAATTGGACCCAACAAATTATATGTGCACACAAAATTATTTACTCCATTATTTTAATTTCTTTGACTTTTGTTTAAAAAGCCATCATTTTTAAGTGCTTCCTTTTAGTGTAGAACAGATTCTGTTGTAGTTGCCATTTGTATTCAATGAGATGATAATTCTGTAACTTGGAAAACAATAAGTATGTGATTCTTTAATATAATTGTGAAATAGAGTAGAAAAAAATGTCGCGGTTTTTCAGCTGTAGTCCTTGGGGAAAATATAACAAGTCTCTATTATAATTGCAATTAGAAGAGCAAACTCCATAATTCCAGTTTTGCATTTTTCAATTATCTATATGTTACCCTAACCACAAACCTCCAACCTACGGAACCTGATTTATTTTTTTTTATCTAAATTATGCTGCAAACATTTAGATCAAGAAATTGTGTTAGTTTCGTTTCATATGTGAGTCTGCCCTGCTGGTTACGGAAGTGCTAGTGATTAGCATGATGGAAGAATATAGTGGTCAATTTTGATTGAAGCATGCTTGGAAAGGGGATTGGCTGAAGTCAAGCAACTTGAATTAATGACCTAACGAAGCACAAGATACATAAAAGCGAATCCTCCAACTTGCATACAGCTAATAGCTCTGCACATGGTCAAATTTTCTCAAAACTTTTGACACTGCTTTTATTTTTAATTAAAAGAAATAGGAAATGGTTAGTAATGGATAAAAGGACTGCATAAACTAAAGACAAAAGATTACAAATTTAACAAAAACTAATCGAGGTTGAGAAATCACTACTTACCTCACAAAGTACTGGAACAATACTTTTTTTTTTAAAAAAAAAATTTAATTTAGTTTTTAATTTTTTGTAATCTCATATTTTAACATTGAATTTATTAGGGATTGAATTTCATAATTTATTTTGATTTTCTTTCTTTAAGATTATCCTAGTCTCATGACTTTAGTCACAGGTCTTACAAATTAACTCGGTTGACTATGTTTGTTTAGGTCTTTTTTTTTATTGAATTTTTTTTTTAATTTCATCATTCAATATTTGGTTTGATTAGAGATTAAGCTTCATAATTTATTTCGATTTGCTTTTTATGAGGTTATCCCAATCTCATAAACCAAGTCGCCAATTTTACAGGTTAACTTAGTTGACTCGGGTTTTAAGTCCTTTTTTGTAATTGATTTTTTTTTTAATTTCATCCTTCAACATTTAGGTTGATTGGGAAATAAACTTCATAAGTTATTTTGATTTTGTTTTCTATGAGGTTATCTTAGTCTCATGACTCAAGTCAAAGATTTAGCGGGTTAACTTGAGTTGACTACGGTCTATTTTCTTGTCCTTTTTTAATTATTATTTTTTCAATCTTATCCTTCAACATTGAATCGATTGGGAATTGGACTTCATAATTTGTTTTAATTTTTTTATTGAATTATCTAGGTCTCATGATTTAGGTTCAACAAGTTAACTAAGTTGACTTGAGTCTTTTTTTTTATTCTTTTTTAATTGATTTTTTTTCAATTTTATTTCTCAACATTGAGTTAATTGAGAATTGAGCTTCAATATATTTTTTTGATTTGCAAAGTATGAAGCTATCACCATCTCATGAATCAGGTTTTGGATTTTAGATGTTAACCTGGGATGACTTGAGTTTGTCTAATATGTTGTCGTCTTAATATTAAAAAAATATCATCTTGAGATTTTTTAGTCAAATTATGTTTTTTTTTTCTTCTGATTTTCTAGGTTGTCTTTGGACTTGCAAAGATGACAAAGTTACATCGAGTCAGTCCCTATATATTTATATTTTTTTACTTCTAAAAAAACACGTTAGCAATGCCTTAATATTTTTTTAATATTTTTTTTAAAAAAGTATTTGACCCACAATATAGGTAGGTAAATGATCTAGTGATTAGCAAAAATGAAATAGGCAACTCTCTTCAAAAGGACAAAAAGAAAAAGAAAAAAAAAAAGAACTACAATACCAAAATGGTTTAAAAAAAGTAGTAGAAGAATAAGCTCAACTAGGATATGAGAATTATAAGGAGATTTATTTTCATTGTATAGTTCAAGATTATTCATAATTAAATGTTGCTAAGGCATGTGTAGATAAACAAACAATAAATAGGACTAGATCAAATAATAACATGTGGTGATGGGAAATTGAATTCTTATTGAGGAAGTTGTGAAAACTTGGACTAGGCTTTTCATGGTTGTGATATGGAGCTGGTGAAATGACTGGGCTTGACCACTAATCTCATGGGTTGATGAGTGACTTTTATGAGCTCTTCTACAAAACAAATTCTCTATTAGAATAAGAGACTTTTTGATGTTTAAGTTAATAAAATATAAAAGGGAAATAATGTATAAAAGAGTAAAGAACGTGAGATAGTGTATATGTGAATGTTGTGTGTTTTGTCTAAACTTGTTAAATTGTTGAATGGTTGTTTGTCGTATGTGATCTTATGTGGAATTTTTATATTATTGTTGCTCTATTTAATTTATCAAGGGACCCGGGATCTTTATAGAGAGGTCACATCAAGTTACCTGGTGAACTAATTAATGATGGAGAATGACCTTGTGGTAAGTGGAGAAAAATGAATACTATTATTGGAGAGGTTGGTGCTTGCCAATGGTTGTAGTGCTTTATTGTATCATTGATGGAAGGTGTTGGGTTTTTTAAAAAACAAATACATAGAAAAAATATTAATTTATTTTTTTTAGGAATTCCAAAAATCTCGTTAGACAATCTAGGTTGATTTAAAGTTTGCATAAAAATCATCTTAAAATCAAATCTTCTTTTGGAGGTTTGATTAACACTTCAAAGTTAGGCTATTGCAAACCATAAGCTATCAAATTATCTAGTCTTTAACAGTAATTCACATGAACTACTAGATTTGAAATCTTCTAAAACCCTTTTAAGAGAGGGATTGTTATTCCTTATGTGCTAGTCTTTATTTTCTTTTCTCTACTTATCTTTATAGGTGCATCTAATATTCTAGACAGAAACATAAGGCATAACATTCTATTTAAAGGAAAACCTAAGAACCCTATAAATTATAAAATATCAATTTATCCACTAAATAAAATCACTTATATTATTTCAAGATCGTTTTACAAATTTATGCAATTAAATCCCTACTTGAATTTTTTAGGTTTAGAATTGTAATCCCCTAAATAAATTACATTCTAGTCTTTAATTTTTAAACCTTAATTATAATCAAGATATACTTGATTAATCATCCTAGTTTAATTTCTTGCTAAGGGTTCCTTATGTGTGTTGCCCATAAAGTTCCTAATATGTTGGCCTAAATATAATTCAAATCCTAAATAAAATAGGATTAAATAATTAAATAATTAAATTTATTATCAATTTAATAATTGATTGATTTATATTTGAAGATCAAGTACATTGTCTATTAACATGTCATGACTCTCTAACTATTAGAAAAGTCATACAAGGTCTGACTTAACCTTGTCAAACTTTTAGTGATCAATTTCTTAGTGTAATTTGTTGGGTTCCCAAATATCATACACACAACGAAAGTAATAAAACAAAATTATTCTGGAGTTTTTAAGATCCTATTAAATAGATCTAGAGTTATTTAAGAATTTATTACCTAAAGATTTGATCTCTATTGGCTTTGAATAATTTCTTAAAGGATGGGTTGTCACAAACCACAAGCTGTCCAATTGTTCGACTTTCATCGGTGATTCACACGAACCACTAGTGAAAAATCTCTTAAATTCCTATTTAGGAGAGAGGGACTGTTATGCTTAGCGTCACTCCCGGACATTGCGCAACCAATTAAAAATAATCTTGTTTGGTTTTTTGGGCAAATAATGGATATCTGACATCTTATCATTTGGGAAACTATTTATAGTTCAAAGAGTCTTCACCTAGTATTATGGTCACTTGAAACCCTAACTGATCAATAGAGATTCTAATAGCATGAGACCAGTTACGTAAAAGAAAAGATCCTATCATCTATTAAGCGTCTTACCTTTAGCAAACTACATTATTGGTTTTTGTCTAAAAAAGAGAGATTTGTCCCTTTTTTTTATCCTTCCTAATATGTTCTTGACTCTGGCGTCGATGAACACTACCTATGAATATTTTCAACTCTAGCGTCGGTAAATATTGCATAACCCCCAAAAAATACAATATTTCTAACTCTAATACCAGTGAATAAATTCTCAAAATTTTGGATTTTTTTATGAAGGAGAGAAATTTTATGTGCTTTTTTTTCACATTTTATATATTTACTTTTTTTAGACAAACCTATAAAAATATTGCACACAGATTTGCACTTAACGGTATGGTCCACAAGTTAAGCATACAACAAGGAAAGAAAAAATGAACAAAAAACAAAACACAAAAAAAAATTAAAAAACAAATTGCACAAGGAGTCCACAAATAACCCCATGAAGGTCCACAAATATTTTGGGATTTATTCGATATTGAAAAGGGCTTGTTTGACCAAATATCAAAGTAAAAGGGGCATAAAAAATATGGTCAAGGCATAAAGGTGTGTTTTGCCAAACAAACGCTTAGCAAACATAGACTGGGCCTAAGGCCTAGACTCGGCCCAATCTCTTTTCTCTTCATTTTTTTGTACTAGTAAACGTGGGTGAACTGTTCATGCATGCTTGCAACAGAATGAGGGGAATTAAAATATAGGGAAGGGGAATTAAAATATAGGGAGGGGGAATTTGAAAACGACTTACCTGTTTGCAGTTCTTGAGCGGCGAAGTGCAAGTGCTGGATGAAGCTCTTCTTTGTTTATCTTTCTGCTCCTCCTTGATAAACTAGTGGTAGAAGAAGAAGGATTGGTTATGTGAAGAACTAGTTAAGAAGAAGAGCTGAAGAAGAAGAAGTTGTTACATTAGGATTGCTGTTAATTATTTTCTTCTTCTTATAACTACCTGTAACAAAATTGTAACCAATTCTAACTACTTCATAACTGCCTTAGCAGTAGTTATAATAACTATCATGACAGTTACAATTTGTAACTATATATATATATATATATATATATATATATAGTGCATGTGTATATACAAAATGTATAGAGAAAATATAACCTTTAGAAAAGAAGGAATTCTCTATTTCTATCTTGGCATCAAAGCTTCTGAAAGAGAAACTTCTTTCCCTCTTCGATTCAGCCATGACTTCTGCTTCAAGTCACTCCTCCTCTACCTCCAGTCCTCTTGGATCTGGGCAAACCACAACAATGGCACTCACTTAATCCTATCAGTAGCTCAACCTTGAATTACTAGTAAAACTTGATCGAACCAACTATGTTTTGTGGAAATCTCAAATTGATAATATTGTCTTTGCTAATGGCTTTGAGGATTTCATAGATGGCACCTCTGTCTGTCAAGAAAAGGAATTGAGTGCAGGTGTAATCAATCCATCTTTCATTACTTGGAGAAGACAAGATTGCACAATCCTCAACTGGATCTACTCATCTCTCACACTAGCTATCATGGCACAGATCATTGGACATACTACTTCTCAATCTGCTTAGAATGCATTGGAGAAGACCTTCTCTTCTTCTTCAAGAGCCAGAATAATGAAACTGAGGCTTGAACTGCAATCCACAAAGAAAGGATCTTTGTCTATGATAGACTACACTATGAAGGTGAAAGGAGCTGTAGACAGTCTAGCAACCATTGGAGAAACCTGTATTCGAACAGGATCAACTCATGAATCTACTTGAAGGACTCAGTTCTGATTACAATGCAGTAGTTACAGTTCAACATTAGAGATGATAAAATCTCAGTTGAAGCAATTCACAATATGCTCCTAGCATTTGAAAATTGACTTTAGCAACAAAGCTATAGATCAAATTTCTACAATGGCAACCAATTATGCCTCTTCCTTTAATAACAGAGGTGGTGGAAGGAGATACAATGGCAGTAGAGGACACAATTACACAAGCTTCACTCCAAATGCCAACAACTACAACTACAGAGGTCGTGGTCGCGGGGGCAGATACACATAGAGTGGAAGACATAATTCAATCAGTTCAGAAAAGCCACAACGTTAGTTATGTGGCAAATTTGGGCATACAATACACGTCTGCTATCACATATTTGACATATGTTATCAAAACTCTTCCAATAGTGGTACTAACTCTGTGAATATGAATATCAAAAGTTAAAACAATATACCTGCTATGGTTACCTCCTCTAATAATCTTGCAGATGACAATTGATACCTTGACTCTGGAGCAACCATCACCTGACTCAGAATGCTGGGAATCTAATCAACTTTACTCCATATACAGGGACACATAAGGTCACAGTTGGTAATGATACGCACTTATCCATTTCCAACATTGGTTCCCATCATCTAGTCTCTAACTCCCGATCATTTCAACTTAGAAAGGTGTTTCATGTTCCATTTATCTTAGAAAACTTGATAAGTGTTGCTAAGTTCTGCTCAGATAATAATGTCTTGATTGAATTTTGATCTAATAGTTTCCTTGTGAAGGACCTTCATACAAAGAAGATATTGGCACGAGGCAGACTTGAGAATGGACTTTACAAGTTCCCAGCACTGAACAATGAGAAGATGGAATACATTGACATTAAAGACTTTTATGTTTTTCATTCTCCAATCTCCAGAACCACTCATAATAAAATGGACATATGGCATCACATACTAGGTCATGCTACCACTGATGTTGTAGTCCAAATATTACAAAGCTGTAATGTTTCCTATGAAAAGAATAAAGCTACTAATTGTTCCACTATATGTTCTTCCTGTCAACTTGCAAAGAGTCACAGACTACCGACTCGTCTCTCCCCTCTCGTGCTTCCAAACCATTAGAATTGATTCATATGGATTTCTAGGGGCATACCTCAGAAAAATACATATCTGGTGCTAAGTACTTTATTCTGTTCTTAGATTATTTCTCACGATACACATGGTTCTATCCACTATATACAAAGGATCAAGCTCTCCTAATGTTTCAACAATTCAAACTTCAAGTAAAGAATCAATTTGATGACAACATAAAGCATATGCAGTCTGATAATGGAGGTGAGTTTAAATCCTTCATCACCTTTCTTCAACAGGCTGGTATTGTGTATCGTTTTTCCTGCCCTTATAACTCAGCTCAGAATGGAAGAGTTGAAAGGAAGCATAGACATGTTGTAGAGATTGGATTGACCTTGCTAGCTCATGCTTTGTTGCCTATGAAGTTCTGCCAGTATGCCTTTCAATCATCCACATTCCTCATCAATAGAATGCCTAGCAAGGCACTCAACAATGCTTCACCTTATCTAACTCTTTTTCAGAAACTGCCTAACTACAAGTCTCTAAGAGTATTTGGCTACCTATGCTATCCTTTCATTCGCCCTTATAACAACCATAAACTGCAATATCGATTGGTTTAGTGTATCTTTCTTAGTTATACCCTCAACAACAAGGGATATTTGTGCCTTGATTATCTTACTGGACGAGTTTATGTCACACCTCATGTGGTGTTTGATGAAACACAATTCCCTTTCACCAACAAATCTCCTCTATCTCAACCTGATGACACTTCCTCTACCAATTTACCTCCTGCAATACCACTCCCATCTAGTGATTTGTCTCACTGTCCAGTTGATACACCTACCCCAATACATACCGATTCCATTCCCACAACTGTTGATACTATTTATTTGAGTGAAACTGCAACCTTTCCAATCTCTCCTCCTTCTCATGAATCTGTTCCCACTGATCAAATCCCTAATTCCAGTCTAGCTCCACGTATGATAACAAGGTTGATGAGTGGTATCACTAAAAAGAAGGTTATTCTAGATCTAATTGCTGTTAGAGAACCATATACACTCAATCAAGCTCTAAAGGATCCATATTGGACTAGAACAATGTATTAAGAGATTGCAGCTCTTCATCACAATCACACCTGGGATCTTGTTGCTAAGCCTTTTGATGTTAATATCATAGGATGCAAGTGGGTATACAAATTGAAGCACCAGCTAGATAGAAGTATTGACATGTATAAAGCTAGACTTGTGGCAAAAGGATATCATCAAACACTTAGCCTTGATTACTTTGAGACATTTAGCCTAGTAGTCAAAGCTGCAACTATCCGCATTATCCTAACCATTGCTTTTAGTTCTAAATGGGAAGTACGACAACTTGATGTCCACAATGCATTTCTGGATGGTGAATGATTAGTACTTAAAAGTGCATTTTTATCAAGGTTTTATATCATCATTTTGCACTTGAAGTATCAATAACTCCATAACTAAAGCATGTTTTATAATAACAAGTCTGATACTATAAGATACCTTAATATATGGTAAATTTTCATCTTAAATGTAGCTCTATCATATAAATCAAAGGATTGATTGATGAATTCAACTACTAAAATTGTAAAGATAAAAAGAGGGTGAAACTTCAAAAAGTTATGTTGGTTCAGTCCAAACTGGAACACTGTTTGATAATTGGGTCATATCTGGAGATGTAGATCTCGAATTTAGGTCTGCTTTAGATAATCTTCTGTTGACTTTTGAGATGCATCCTAGTGGAGATGTGCATCGTCCAATTCATGATTTATGGTCACAATTTCATAAAGAACATGCTTGACCTAGTCTTGGGAATCTGACTAAAAAAGACCATGTTTGCCCATTTTTAAGAAAACTGGATGGGAAGCCTATCTCCGAGCCATAGAGGGTGTTTAAGCCATTCTTGGACGTAATACCAAGGGAAGATGTGAGCGCAATCATAACTACTTATACATACACATGCTTTTTCAAAATAAATAAATAAGGAGAGAGAGAGAAAGAGAGAAAGTGAGACTACAACTGGCTTACATATAGGTGATATGATTGCATTTTCAATTTCTCATCTATAAATTCTTATTTTCCTTCCCTTCATTTCTACTTAACCCATACATTCATCAAATATAAAAGTGTGTAGAAATGATAAGTTCCTCAAGTTATCACATAAGAAATATTTGTGTTTTCGGTGGATCCAGTCCTGGAAAAGAAAATGAATTTTTAGAATCAGCAAATCATCTTGGTCAGGTACTAGTTGAGCGAAAGATTCATTTAGTGTATGGGGGAGGCAGCCTTGGGTTAATGGGGGGTGTGTCAATAGCTGTATTTTTAGGAGGCAGTCAAGTTTTGAGGGTTGTCCCTAACGCTTTAGCAAATGGGGACATCATTGGAAAAACAATTAGAGAAGAACTACAGGTCTCCATAATGTCTGATCGAATGAATACAATGTTTAAACACGCTGATGCCTTCATTGCCTTACTAGATGGTCTGGGCACATTGGAAGAGATCTCTTATATTTCCTCTTGGGCCCAACTGCACATTCACCATAAACTTATAGGTTTGTTAAATGTTAATGGTTTTTATGATAATTTGTTATCTTTCCTTGATCAAGTCGTGGAACAGGAATTTCTAACATCTTCAGCAAGCCAAATCATAATCTTTGCTGCTACTGTTGAACAATTGATTGACCAACTACAATTTTTCTTCCCTCTCATTGATCCCTGTATAAGGCGCCTAAATTGGTCAACTAAGAAAAGTCGTAAAAAGCTTAGATTAGATTTGAGCCTTTATTTGTGAAACCTTGTGTCTTTTAGTTTTTTTAATAGCATATTATTTTGTTTTGTTACTTCTTGTATTTGTTTAAGTGTGTTTCAGGTTTGTCAGTGTTCGCTGTTTCAGGTGATGTTTTATTACTCTATCTTTCTACCTTAGGACAATGTCTCGTTTTGGTTGGGGGGAGAGGGTAGTAGTTGACATTAAAAAAAAACTAACTTACTAACTGTTTTTGCTATTATTAAAACCATTTGACAAAATTTTTATTAGGATGGCAGAGTAAGGAGTCAGTTTTATTAACTCTTGAGACGCATCTTAGTAAGTATCCTTATTAGGATGGCAGAGTAAGGAGGAAATTTTATTGACTCTAGAGACGCATCTTAGTAAGTATCATTATCAAGGTGTATCATAACACTTCTTAAAATATTCAGGTTTACAAACTCTGGCATTGTTATCACTTGATTCTTCTTATATACTCATTTAACAAGTATTCTTAAACCTTCATTTTCACAAACACACTTTAACATATGATCGTGGGTTGCACATTGGATTAGTACATTAATTATGTTATTACTAACTGTTTTTTGCTATTATTAAAATCATTTGACAAAATTGTTATTAGGATGACAGAGTAAGGAGGAAATTTTATTTACTCTTGAGACGCATTTTAGTAAGTATCCTTATCAAGGTCTACTAGAATACTTCTTGAAATATTCAGGTTTACAAACTCTCGCATTGTCATCACTTGATTATGCTCATATACTCATTTAACAAGTATTCTTAAACCTTCATTTTCACACACACACTTTAACATATGATTGTGGGTTGCACATTGGATTATTACATTATTTATATTCTTTTGTTGAAGGTAACAACTAAGGGAAAGGGATAATATATAATTTACAAAAAAAAAATTGATAATATTGATGATGATAAAAACATAGATAAGTTTGGTTTCATAGCCTCCCTAACCTAAACAATGAAGCCTAAAAGGGTGTTTTAACACCTAATACCCTAAAGTCAACTGACTTGGGAGTTATTGGCCCAAAGCTTGTTACATGGGTTAGGGAGAAAAGCTTAAAGGAATCAAACATTGCACTATCTACGTATCAGTATCTGCAACTCGAGTTAATAAGCTTGTAGGGGTGTCTCAACATCTAATGCCCGAAGACCAACTGGTCTGGGAGTCATTAGCCTATGCTCGTTACATTGGTTAAAGATTCATTGTATTTTAAGTTATATATATATATATATATAAAGAAGAAGAAAAAAAAGAAAAAAATAATAATCCCAACCCAAGAAAGTTAACCTTAAACATTAGAACATAATATTGTTTTCTTCCAACAAAAGCCTTATGATCTATGTTTTCATACATTAAGCACATAAAAAGAAGGTTTATTAATATCTTATTTAAGAAATATGAAGTAGAAATGTAAATTTAATAAGAGTTTGTTTATCTGGATAGATTAATGGAAGTTGAATGATGAATGCCTTGCTTTGTGGAACTTGCAAATTGTTTTTCTATTTTAACGCTTTGGTTACTAGGGACTAAAATAAGCTGGTTGGGGGTGTGATTAGTACTTAAAAGTGTATTTTTTTCAAGGTTTTATATCATCATTTTGCACTTGAAGTATCAATAACTCCTTAACTAAACCATGTTTTATAATAACAAGTCTGATACTATAAGATACCTTAATATATGGTAAATGTTCATCTTAAATGCAGGTCTATCACATAAATCAATGGATTGAGTGATGAATTCAACTACTGCAATTGTGACGATGAAGAGAGGGTGAAGCTTAGAAAAGTGATGTTGGTTCAGTTCAAACTGGAACACTGTTCGGTAATTGGGTCATATATGAAGCTATAGTCTCAGATTTAGGTATGCTTTATATGAATGGAAAGATAAGACATAGGCCTAAAACTTTCATGTGGAGTCCAAAATTTAAAAAGGCTGTTTTCAAGTCCAAATTATAGCAACAACGAAGAAGTCCGAATTTGTCCTGCAACCTAGACACTGTTCAGTGTTTAGCCCATTTCTTGAGTTCTAGAAGTCCAAATGACCTTAAATTTTTTTTTCCTGGAAAGCTGAGACAATTTTCTAAAACTTTCATGCGTAAAATTGGTTCAAATTCTGATGTTAGCAATGATGTTTTGTTTAGACAAGAAGATAAGGATTTGTCACAAAGTCAAGATATGGCCACCCACTCAACAATTATTCATCAAATCAATAGTTTCAAATTTTGGCCTATAAAAGGAGGCATTTACCATGCATTTAGGCATCTTGGTGTTCAGATCAAGATCATGCTCTTGCTCTCTTTCTTTGTATTTTGTAATGTTTAAGTTTTATTTTATGTTATATTAATCTCTGGTTTATGCTTTAGATTTCCTTTCCTTTACTTATATAATTATGTTCTTATCTTGTTTATTTATGTTTCTTTCTTTCATTATGTTTAACTAAATTTATTATATCAATGTGAAAGGGTTACACTAATGGTGTAAGAATAAGTATAGTATAAACTCAACATGGACTATAATGCTTGATACTAACATGTTTTATATTTATTATCTTGCTCACTCTTAATATCTTGCTTGATAAATGGTTAATCTAGATTTGTTGTTAACATAAGTTATCACCATCAATACTTGATAATATTTACAAGTATTGACATTACTCAAATATTATAATTAATGTAATTATGTTAAGAATTTATAATATGATTGAAACCTCCTTTGTGTGTGGTTTCAAGTTGAGTAATAAGAGTTTATACTATACTTATAAGAGTTTATACTATACTTGTTTAAAGTATCATTAGTGCAGATGTGTCTAAACCTTCGAATTTGGTTTTTGATCAAATCGAATGTATCATTCGCGATAAGCTTGTTTTGATAAGGAATGTTCAACAAACAGATGAAAACATAAGGATCCAAAGACTTTGGAGGGTCAATAACATGGACTCTTAATTTGATGTTTAGCTTGTTGTTTTTGTACCCCTAGCATATCTAGTTGGTCCAAGTTTTTGTTTTGTTGTGGCTAGCCTGTAGCCATTTGTTGGTTTTCGTTTCTGTCCTCATTGTAAATCTTGGGTATGCCCATTATATTCTTTGTATCATTTTCTTTTAATACATAAGTCAGCTTACCAAAAAAAAAAGTATCATTAGTGGATCCTCTAACTTTGACATTTGTTTTTATCATTGTTTAATCCTCACATTAATCTTACATCTCAAAGTCCTCTTTATTATTACTATTACTACTACTACTACTACTACTACTATTATTATTATTAGTATTAGTGTTAGTGTTAGTATTAGTGTTAGTATTACTATTATTACTATTATTATTGTTACTACCACTACTACTACTACTACTACTACTATTATTGTTGTTGTTGTTATTTATAATTTATATAGTTAACCTCCTGTAGTTCGACCCTAGTCTTGCCGGGTTATTTATTACTTCAACACTACTGCACTTGGAAGAAGACATCAATCTTTTGGTCGTGTTAGTGAACTTGAGGAACAAGTCTACATGTCTCAACCTCCTGGCTACGTGGACACCAAATTTCCTACCAAATTTTGTCGATTAATGAAAGCTTTATATGGTTTGAAACAAGCTCCACGAGCTTGGTTTCAATGACTCGGCTCTGTTTTTTTATAGTGGGGGTTCAACACCTCCAGGACTGATAGCTCTATGTTCATTTCCTTTGGTGAATCTACAACTTTGATTGTTCTTATCTATGTAGATGATATCCTCATCACAAGTAGCTTACATGTGGAGGTAGCTTCACTTATGAATTCACTGAATTCTAAATTTGCATTGTGAGATTTGGGAAGACTGACCTATTTCCTAGGTATTGAAGTCTCTTACCATGAGAATTATATAAATCTCAGCCAAACAAAATATGTTTCTCATTTAGTACACATAATAGAAATGTTTGAGACCAAGCCTGTCAAAACTCCCAGGGCTGCGGGATAGAATTTATCTAAATTTGATGGCGAGCCTATGGAAGATGCTTTTGGTTATCGCAGTATAGTGGGAGCTCTTCAATATCTCACAAATACAAGGCTTGACATCGCCTTCGCTGTTAATAAAGCATGTCAATTTAAGCAACAACCAACTTCAGCACATTGGCTCTCTGTCAACCGAATTCTTCGATACCCGTGTGGGACTATGCATGATGGCTTACTTATAAGTTCCTCAAATCAATTGACAATCAAAGGATTCATCGATGTTGATTGGGGGCCTCAACCTAACAATCGAAGAAGTGTTAGTGGCTACCTCATTTATCTATGGGACAATTTAATTTCTTAGTCCTCTACCAAGCAAAAATTAGTCTCACGCAACAATGCAGAATTAGAGTATAGGGGGCTTGTTCTGGCTACTACGAAAATTATTTGGATTCAAGCCTTGCTACAAGAACTATGTGTTCCTTCCCCTATTGTCCCCATACTTATTATGACATCATCAGTGCCTATCATATGGCCAAACATTCTATGTTTCATGCCCGAACAAATTATATAGAAATTAATCTACACATCATTTGTGATCAAGTTCAACAAGGGAAAATAGAATTACAATTCATTCCAATTGAAGACCAGCCTGCAGATTGATTAGTACTTAAAAGTGCATGTTTATCAAGGTTTTATATCATCATTTTTCACTTAAAGTATCAATAACTCCTTAATTAAACTATATTTTATAATAACAAGTCTGATACAATAAGATACCTTAATATATGGTAAATGTTCATCTTAAATGCAGGCCTATCACATCAATCAAAGGATTGATTGATGAATTCAACTACTGAAATTGTGAAGATAAAGAGAAGGTGAAGCTTAGCAAAGAGATGTTGGTGCAGTCCAAACTAGAGCACTATTCGGTAATTGGGTCATATCTCGAGTTCTAGAAGTCCAAATGACCTCAATTTTTTTTCTTGGAAAGCTAAAACAATTTCTTAGAACTTTCATGAGTAAAGGTGGTTCCAATTCTGACGTTAGCAATGACATTTTATTCAGACAATAAGATAAAGATTGTTACCAAGTCAAGATGTGGCCACCCACTCAACAATTATTCATCAAATCAATAGTTTCAAATTTTGGCCTATAAAAGGAGGCATTTTCCATGCATTTAGACATCTTGGTGTTCAGATCAAGATCATGCTCTTGCTCTCTTTCTTTGTATTTTGTAATGTTTAAGTTTTATTTTATGTTATATTAATATCTTGTTTATGCTTTTCATTTCCTTTCCTTTATTTATATAATTATGTTTTTATCTTGTTTATTTATATTTCTTTCTTTCATTATGTTTAGCTAAATCTATTATGTCAAGGTGAAAAGGTTACACTAATGGTGTAAGAATAAGTATCGTATAAACTCAACATGGACTTTAATGCTTGATACAAACATGTTTTATATCTATTATCTTGCTCATTCTTAACACCTTGCTTGTTAAATGGTTAATCTAGATTTGTGTTGAACAACCCTTGGTACAACAAATGCTTGACACTTTCATAGCCCAACCGTATGGTATAACCTAAACTTGTGCTATGAAAGAAACTTGATTTGTTGTTAACATAAGGTATCACCATGAATACGTGATAATATTTACAAGTATTGGCATTACTCGAATAAGATAATTAATGTAATCATGTTATTATTAGTATTAGTATTAGTATTAGTATTAGTATTACTATTACTATTATTATTATAAGAACACTTAGAGACCACATGAATCCCACAAGAACAAGTGCACCCTCATGTATAGTTTTCCCTCCTGATGCATTTCATTTTAATTTTAAGCCAGACATTATTCAACTTTTACCTTCTTTTCATGGCTTAGACCTAGAAAATCCATTCTTGCATTTAAGGGAATTTGAGGAGGTCTGTAACACGTATAATGACTCAAATTGTAGCATGAACACCATTAGATTAAAGCTTTTTCCTTTTTCATTAAAAGATAAAGCTAAAACATGGCTACAAAATTTGAGACCAAGATCTATTTGTGCGTGGGATCAAATGCAACAATAATTTTTAAAGAAGTTTTTTTCATCTCATAAAACAAACTCTTTCAAAAGACAGATCATCACTTTCACTCAAAAGCCAGGAGAAACATTTTACCAATGTTGGGATAGGTATCGAGACTTGCTTAATACTTGCCTTCATCATGGTTTTAAAACATGGAGATTGGTTTCATATTTTTATGAAGGGTTAACCTAGAGATAGGCAAATGGTTGAATTGATGTGTAATGGAACTTTTGAAGATAAAGACCCTAATGAAGCAATGGAGTACCTAGACTTGCTAGCCAAAAATGTTCAAAATTGGGACACCATAGGTACTTATGAGGCACCAAGTAAAACTCAACCTCATTCATCTAGTGGAGGTATGCACAACCTTAGGGAAGATACGCGATAAGCTTGTTTTGATAAGGAATGTTCAACAAACAGATGAAAACATAAGGATCCAAAGACTTTGGAGGGTCAATAACATGGACTCTTAATTTGATGTTTAGCTTGTTGTTTTTGTACCCCTAGCATATCTAGTTGGTCCAAGTTTTTGTTTTGTTGTGGCTAGCCTGTAGCCATTTGTTGGTTTTCGTTTCTGTCCTCATTGTAAATCTTGGGTATGCCCATTATATTCTTTGTATCATTTTCTTTTAATACATAAGTCAGCTTACCAAAAAAAAACCTTAGGGAAGATCATGACCTCCAAGCCAAGTTTGCATCTTTAGCTAGAAAAGTTGAAGCACTTGAATTGAAAAAGAGTGGTAAATTAAAATATTTTCAAGACATTGTGTGTCAAATATGTGAAACCAATGAACACTCAACAAATGATTGTCCAACTTTGCCTTCTTTTAGGGAATGCCTCCATGAACAAGCCTATGCTTGAAACAGTTTCCAAATGCCCAATCATAACCCATACTCACAAACGTATAACCCTTATTGGAGAAATCACCCAAATTTCGGTTGGAAGAGTGATAGCAACAATGTACAAACTTCACAGCCATGGTTTCAAGCACACCATAATTTCCAAAATTCTCATGGATATGCACCTCCTCCTAGAAGAAATTTTGAAGAAACATTGCATGTATTCATTGAAAAGCAGGTGACAATCAACACTCAACTTGCTCAAAGCATGACAGATTTTAAAGATACTCTTGCAAAATTAACATCTGCTCTCAGTTTTCAAGAGAAAGGTAAGTTTCCATCTCAGTGACAACAAAATTCAAAGGGGCTATACAATGCAAATGCAAGTAGTTATGGAAGCCAACATATGGATAAAGTCAAATCAGTCATCACTCTTCGTAGTGGTAAGGTTATTGAAAAACCCACTCTTGAACCTTGTGAGAAAGATGAAGAGTCTATCTCTAAGGGTAAGGAACAGGTTGAACCTGGACATTGCAAAGAAAATGTTGATTCCTCGCCAGCACTCCCATTTCCTCAAGTAAAAGAAAGCCTTTTTAGCCGATCAAGTAAGTGTCATTCTTGAGAACAATAATGCTTTGAAATATAAAGACCTTGGTTGTCCTATAATTTCTTGCTTTATTGGACAACATAAAATTGAAAGAGCCTTACTTGATCTTGGAGCTAGTGTGAATTTACTTCCATATTCAGTCTTTCAAAATCTCAATCTAGGTGAGTTAAAACCAACCTTTGTAACTCTTTTACTTGCTGATAGATCTGTAAAAGTGCCTAGAGGAATAGTTGAGGATGTGTTAGTACAAGTTGATAAATTCATTTACCCTGTAGATTTTGTTGTCTTGGATACACAACCTGTTGAAGCATGTAATTCAATTTTTGTCATTTTAGGACGTCCATTTCTTGCCACTTCTAATGCATTGATTAATTGTAGGAATGGATTGATGAAGCTATCATTTGAAAACATGACATTGGAGATGAATATTTTCAACACTTACAAACAACATGGAGATGATAATGATTTACAGGAGGTGGACTTTATTGAAAAATTAGTTCATGATCAATTTCAAACTAGTGAAACTTAGATTGATGAATCTGATGATTTGCAAATGGTTTACTTTCAGGAAGAATCAAAGGCATGTAATTGGAGACCACAAATTGAAGAATTGCCACCACGATCAATTGAGTCCATACCCTCAAGTGTTCAACCACCAAAACCTGAATTGAAGCCGTTACCATTTAATCTCAAATACTCGTTTTTGGGAGAAAATGAAACTTTTCCAGTAATAATCTTTTCCAAACTTAATGCACATCAAGAAGGTAAGTTATTACAAACTCTGAAAATGCACAAAAATGCATTAGGATGGACCATAGCTGACATAAAAGGAATTAGCCCTTTGATTTGCACACACATGATTTATTTGGAGAAAAATGCTAAACCCTCTAGAGAAATGCAACGAAGGCTTAATACTAATATGAAAGAAGTAGTGAAAAATGAAGTCATTAAGCTTCTAGATAATGGAATCATTTATCCTATTTCTGACAGCAAATGGGTAAGTCCTACCTAAGTTGTACCCAAAAAGTCTGGAGTCACTGTGATAACAAATGAGAAAAATGAGTTAATTCCAACAAGGACTGTTACTGGTTGGCGCATGTGCATTGACTATAGGAAACTTAATTCAATGACTAGAAAAGATCATTTCCCTTTACCTTTCATGGATCGAATCCTAGAAAGAGTTGCAGGTCATGAATTTTATTGTTTCCTAGATGGCTATTCAGGTTACAATCAAATTGAAATTGCATTGGAAGATCAAGAGAAGACCACTTTCACATGTTCATTTGGTACTTTTGCATATCGAAGGATGCCTTTTGGATTATGTAATGCAGCAGCCATGTTTCAAAGATGCATGCTTAGCATATTCAGTGATATGGTTGAACGTTTTCTTGAGATTTTTATGGATGATTTTTTTGTTTTTGGTGATTCATTTGATGATTGTTTGACTAACTTAGAAAAAGTTTTGAGCAGGTGTGAAGAGAAGAATCTTTGGTTTCTTTGGTTTTGTGTACATATTAGTCATAGTAGATTTTGTTTCAAAAAGAATAGAGGCAATTTCAAGTCAAAACAATGATCACAAAACAGTGATAAATTATTTGAAAGACAATATTTTGAGTCGATTTGGAATCCCTCGAGCCATGATAAGTGATGGTTGAACATATTTATGGAACAAGCCATTTGATTCTTTAATGAAAAAATATGGAATCACACACAAAGTTGCCATCCCTTATCACCCTTAGACAAGTGGACAAGTAAAGCTTGCTAATAGGGAGATCAAACAAATCTTGGAGAAAACAGTGAACCCTAATAGGAAAGACTGGTCTTTAAGACTTAATGATGCACTTTGGGCTTATCGAACTGCTTATAAAACATCATTAGGTATGTCACCTTATAGACTAGTATATGGGAAACCTTGTCACTTGCCTGTGGAAATTGAACATAAAGCTTATTGGGCTATTAAAGCTTTCAATTCAAGCCTTGATGATGCTAGTCAGCTGTGAAAATTGATGCAAATAAAGCAAGAATCAAAGACTTTCATGACAAGAAAATATTGAGAAAAACATTCAATGTTGGTCAAAAAGTCTTGCTTTATAATTCTTGACTCCATTTATTTCCTGGAAAACTATGATCAAGATGGAGCGGTCCTTTTATTATGAAACATGTGTATCCATATGGGGCCTGTGATATCGAGAATCCAAAGAATGACAATGTTTTCAAGGTAAATGGGCATCGTTTGAAAGTTTATTTTGACAATTTTTCAGTTGAAAATGACTCTATTGAATTGTGTGATCCTGTATATAAAGATTGATTCTTTTTCACATTTTTTTTGTGTTCTGTTTTGGTTTTGCTAGTCTCTCTCTCTCACCCCGGTCAAATAGCGGATAACGGTACTTCGTGACTTAAGTCGGTTCTTTCAGTTTCCCATAATAACTGATATCTTTATATTTTTGTACAATTCTTTGCTCTTTCTCCCTTCTTTGAATCTCTTCTCCAATTCTCTTTTGAAAATGGACACCACTATTGAAAAATTGAAAAGGTATTTTCCCCCTTTGCCTCCAAATACGATTACCGTGCTAGGTGTGCAAGATTGAGGTTGTTAATGAATCATGGAATTCTTGAAGATATTCGCTGGCTAATTGAAGCAAAGGTCTGATTATCAGGTGAGTCCTCCAATTCTTTCATTTCACACATGCCTGGAACAGGTAAAATCACTTTTGCGAAGAAACATCATGCAAAACGACTGAAAGTCTGTCACAGATGTGCCAGATGGACTTGTAATGTAACATGTTGTTCTTTAGGAATGGTATCTGTAAACCGTGAAGATAAGATACAATTCATTAAGAATGGCCTGAGTAAGGGGTCTTTAGATAATCTTTTGTTGACCCTTGAGACGCGTCCTAGTGGAGATGTGCATCGTGTAATTCATGATTTATAGCCATAATTCCATAAAGAACATGTTCGACTTAGTCTTGGGAATCTGACTAAAAAAGACCTTGTTTGCCAGTTTTTAAGAAAACTGGATGGGAAGCCTATCCCCGATCCATAGAGGGTGTTTAAGTCGTTCTTGGACGTAAAACCATGGGAAGATGTGAGCCACAATCACAACTACCTGTACATACATGCTTTGTCAAAATAAATAAAAAGAGAGAGAGAGTGTGAGACAACAGCTGGCCTACATATAGGTGGTATGATTGCATTTTCAATTTCTCATCTATAAATTCTTCTCTTCCTTCCTTTCATTTCTACTCAACCCATACATTCATCAAATATAGAAGTGTGTAGAAATGGCAGGTTCCTCAAGTCATCACATAAGAAATATTTGTGTTTTCGGTGGATCCAGTCCTGGGAAAGAAAAAGAGATTTTGGTTGGGGGAGAGAGGGTAATAGTTGACATTAAAACAAAAAACTAACTTACTAATTATTTTTGCTATTATTAAAACCAATTGACAAAATTGTTATTAGGATGACAGAGTAAGGAGTCAGTTTTATTAACTCTTGATACGCTTCTTAGTAAGTATTCTTATTAGAATGACAGAGTAGGGAGGAAATTTTATTGACTCTTGAGACGCATCTTAGTAAGTATCATTACCAAGGTCTATCAGAATACTTCTTAAAATATTCAGGTTTACAAACTCTCGCATTGTTATCACTTGATTCTGCTCATATACTCATTTAATAAGTATTCATAAATCTTCATTTTCACACACACACTTTAACATATGATTGTGGGTTGCCCATTGGATTATTACATTATTTATATTCTTTTGTTGAAGGTAACAACTAAGGGAAAGGGATAATATATAATTTACAAAAAAAATGATAATATTGATGATAATAAAAACATAGATAAGTTTGGTTTCATAGCCTCCCTAACCTAAGCAATTAAGCCTAAAATGGTGTTTTAACACCTAATACCCTAAAGTCAACTGACTTTGGAGCTATTGGCCCAAAGCTTGTTACATAGGTAAGGGAGAAAAGCTTAAGGGAATCAAACATTGCACTATCTACGTATCAGTATCTGCAACTCGAGTTAATAAGCTTATAGGGGTGTCTCAACACCTAATGCCCTAAGACCAACTAGTTTGGGAGTCATTAGCCTAAAACTTGTTACATGAATTAAAGATGCATTGTGTTTTAAGTTGTATGTGTATATAAATAAATAATAAATAAAAACAACAAAAAAAAAGAAAGAAGAAAAAAAGAAAAAAAAATAATCCCAACCCAAGGAAGTTAACTTTAAACATTAGAACATAATATTGTTTTCTTCCAACAAAAAGCCCCATCATCTATGTTTTCATACATTGAGCACATAAAAAGAAGGTTTATTAATATCTTGTTTAAGAAATATGAAGCAGGAATATAAATTTAATGAGAGTTTTTTTATCTAAATAGATTAATGGAAGTTGAATGATGAATGCCTTGCTTTGTGGAACTTGCAAATTGTTTTTCTATTTTAACGCTTTGATTACTAGGGACTAGTAATAAGCTGGTTGGGGGGTGAAGCTTAGAAAAGTGATGCTGGTTCAGTCCAAACTGGAACACTGTTTGGTAATTGGGTCATATCTGGAGCTGTAAATCTCATATTTAGGTTTGTTTTATATGGATAAAAAGATAAGACATAGGCCTAAAACTTTGATGTGGAGTTCAAAATTTAAAAAGGTCGTTTTCAAGTCCAAATTATAGAACAACAGAGAAGTCTGAATTTATCCTGCAACCTAGACACTGTTTAGTGTTCAGCCCATATCTCGAGTTCTAGAAGTCCAACTGACCTCAATTTTTTTTCCCCTGGAAAGCTGAGACACTTTCCTAAAACTTTCATGCGTAAAATTGGTTCAAATTCTGACGTTAGCAATGATGTTTTGTTTAGACAAGAAGATAAGGATTTGTCACAAAGTCAAGATGTGGCCACCCACTCAACAATTATTCATCAAATCAATAGTTTCAAATTTTGGCCTATAAAAGGAGGCATTTACCATGCATTTAGGTATCTTGGTGTTCAGATCAAGATCATGCTCTTGCTCTCTTTCTTTGTATTTTGTAATGTTTAAGTTTTATTTTATGTTATATTAATATCTTGTTTGTGCTTTTCATTTCCTTTCCTTTACTTATATAATTATGTTCTTACCTTGTTTATTTATGTTTCTTTCTTTCATTATGTTTAGCTAAATTTATTATGTCAAGGTGAAAAGATTACACTAATGGTGTAAGAATTAGTATAATATAAACTCAACATGGACTTTAATGCTTGTTACTAACATGTTTTATATTTATTATCTTGCTCACTCTTAATACCTTGCTTGTTAAATGGTTAGTCTAAATTTGTTGTTAACATAAGTTATCACCATGAATATCTGATAATATTTATAAGTATTGGCATTACCCGAATAAGATAATTAATGTAATCATGTTAAGAATTTATAATCTGATTAGAACCTCCTTTGTGTGTGGTTTCCAGTTGAGTAATAAATACTATTAGTGGATCCTCTAACCTTGATATTTATTTTTATTATTGTTTAATCCTCACATTAATCTTACATCCTAAAGTCCTCTTTTTTATTACTATTACTATTATTACTGTTACTACTACTACTACTACT
Source organism: Populus alba (assembly GCF_005239225.2). Lineage (NCBI taxonomy): Eukaryota > Viridiplantae > Streptophyta > Magnoliopsida > Malpighiales > Salicaceae > Populus > Populus alba. The sequence goes on along the minus strand of NC_133290.1, from coordinate 8,585,976 downwards.
ACTACTACTACTACTACTACTACTACTACTACTACTACTACTACTACTACTACTACTATTATTATTATTAGTATTACTACTACTACTACTACTACTAGTATTATTATTATTGTTGTTGTTGTTGTTGTTGTTAAACTCCTTGTGGTTCAACCCCTGTCTTGTCGGATTATTTATTACTTCGACACTCCTGTACTTGGGAGAAGATATCAATCTTTTGGTCGTGTCACAATGCTAGTTTTATTCAAAGGCTCAAGACTAAGAGAATCATAAACATGTTTAGGCATAACACTAATGGAAGCACCTAAATCGCACAAGGCCCTTTTGAAACTAGCATTACCAATAACATATGGGATAGTAAACACACCTGGATTTTTTGCTTCAAAGGCATATTCTTTTGAACAACAGCAGATACAACTTCACCCATACTTACCATTTCATGACCTTTCAATTTGAAAGCTTTCTTGGTAGTACACACAACTCCTTCAAGAATTTGGCATACTTGGGAATTTGCTTGATAGCATCAAGCAAAGGAATATTGAGTTCTACTTTCTTGAAAATCTCTAAAATCTCTTTTTCTTTGTCCTCTTTCTTTGACCTTGAAGAACTCATAGGAAATGGTGGAATTATTTTAAAACTGGAATTCATTGAGTGAGGAGTTACCTTTGGAGTGTTGGTCGATGGTTTAGTTTGTAGAGGAGGACGATGTTCCTTCTTTCTACTCAATTCATTTTCTATCTCTTCTTCTTTCTCCATCTCAATTTGTTTCGACCTTTTCTCTTCAAGTTCATTACCACTTCGCAGCATGATCGCACTAACATTCTCTATTGGATTCAATGCTTGGGAGGGAAATTTTCCATTCATTTGTGCTTTCAATTTCCCCACACTTAAAGTTACTTGCCCCATTTGCTTCTCTAAGTTGTGAATACTTAACCTTGTTTCCTATTAGAAAGACATGACATTTTGTTGCAAGGTCACAGTGTTAGAGGCTAAAGTTTTCATCATCTCACGAAGATCATCACTAGATGACGACCCTATAACATTGGAGTTTGTGAATGGAGGGGGTTGTCTTGCTTGATAATTCTGTTGGGGCTGAAATCCATTAGGATGGAATGGTCAGCCTTGATTGCCTTGTTGAGGTTGGTTCCCATAATGTAGGTTGGGATGATCTCTCCGTCTAGGTTTGTACGTGTTGGAAAAAGGATCATACTTACGCTGAGGTTGTCCATTGAATGCTTCATCAACTGCATTTGCTTGTTCAATGTAATCTTCTTGCATTGTTGGGCACATATCTGAAGCATGTCTTTGTAAGGAGCATATGCTACAAACTTTCACCTGTTGTACATTTCCACAAGCCAAAGAACGCATAAGATAAATAAGATCATTAACTTTATTCTCAAGGTTAAAAATACTTACCTCATTTACTTGTTTATTTGCGAAGTCTCCATAGGTGCCAAACTGTTTCGAGTTGGCTGTCATGTTTGAGATCAATTGGTGTGCAGCCTCGAGTGTCTTATCTACCAATACCCCTCCACTTGCAGCATCAATCCTTCATAGAAATATTGAATGAGTAGTTGATCGGGTATTTGATGATGAAGACATTGAATACACAGTTGCTCAAATCTTTCCCAATACTCGGAAAGTGTCTCTCCATGAAATTTTTGAATTCCACATATTTTTTTCCTTATGTTGGTGACACGACCAAAAGCTCGATGTGCAGGAGTGCAGGAGTAATCTTTCCCAAGTGCAGGAGTGTCGAAGTAATAAATAACCCAGTAAGATCGGGGTCGAACCACAGAGAGGTTAATTGTATAAATTATAAATAACAATACAACAACAACAACAACAACAACAACAACAACAACAACAACAATAATAATTATTATAATACTCAGTACGTGGCGTTGTTATACCTGAGAATGATTTAAAAGATTAGGTCACAGGTTTCCAGCCTATATACTGAGTTTATGAAAAGATCAAAGATATATATTATATAATATAAACAAAATGTAAATAATAATAATAATAAAAGCAGAAGATGAAGAAATTAATGAGAACTTTGAGATGAAAGATTAACGTAAGGATTAAACAATGATAAAAACAGATGTCAAGGTTAGAGGATCCACTAATGGTACTTCAAACAAGTATATTATAAACTCTTATTACTTAATTGGAAACCACACATAAAGGAGGTTCCAATCAGATTATAAATTGTTAACATGGTTACATTAGTTATCTTATTCGAATAAAGCTAATACTTGTAAATGTTGGCAGGCATTCATGATTATAACTTATGTTAACAACAAATCAAGTTCCTTTCATAGCTCAAGTGTCGGTTATACCATACAGTATGGGCTATGAAAGTGCCAAGTATTTGTTGTACCAAGTGTTATACAACATAAATCTAGATTAACCATTTAACAAGCAAAGTATTAAAAGTGAACAAGATAACAAATATAGAACATGTTAGTATCCAACATTAAGGTCCATGTTAAGTTTATATTATACTTATTCTTACACCATTAGTGTACCCTTTTCACCTTGACATAATTAACTTAGCTAAACATAATGAAAGAAAGAAACATAAATGAACAAGATAAGAACATAAATGAGAAAAAAATTAACTAAGTAAAGGAAAGGAAATGAAGTGCATAAACTTGATATTATTGAAAACAAAACATAAGCAATACAAAGAGAGAAAGCAAGAGTATGATCTTGATCTGGAAACCAAGATGCCTCAATACATGGTAAGTGCCTCCTTTTATAGGCCAAAATTTGGAACTATTGATTTGTTGACTAATTGATGAGTGGGTGACCACATCTTGACTTGGTGACAATCCTTATCTTCTTGTCTGAACAAGACGTCATTGCTAACCTCATAATTTGCCCAGAATCTTCAAGATTGTTCTAGGAAATTGTCTCAGATTTCCAACAAAAAAAAGATGAGGTCATTTGGACTTCTAGAACTCAAGATATGGGCTGAACATTAAATAGTGTATGGGCTGCAGGACAGCTTCGGACTTCTTCGTTGTTCCTTCAATTTGGACTTCAAAACGACCTTTTTAAATCTTGGGCTCCTCATGAAAGTTGTAGGTCTTTGTCTTACCTTTCCATCCATATAAACTGGACCTAAATCTGAGATCTAGAGCTCCAGATATGATCTAATTACCGAGCAATGTTCCGGTTTGGACTGCACCGGCATCTCTTTTCTAAGTTTGGCCATCTCTTTGTCCTTTCACTTTCAATACTTAACTCAACAATCAATCCTTTTATTTATGTGATAGGCCTGCATTTAAGATGAGCATTTACCATAAATTAAGGTATCTTATAGTATCAAACTTGTTATTATAAAACATGCTTTAGTTAAGGAGTTATTGATACTTCAAGTGCAAAATGATGATATAAAACCTTGGTATTAGGTGTTAAAACACCCCTTCAGGCTTAATTGCTTAGGTTAGGGAGGCTACAAAACCAAACTTATCCACATTTTTATTATCATCAATACTATCATTTTTTTTTTTTTTGCAAATTATATACTATCCCTTTCCCTTAGTTGTTACCTTCAACAAAAGAACATAATTAATGTAATAATCCAATGTGCAACCCACAATCATATGTTAAAGTGTGTGTGAAAATGAAGGTTTAATAATACTTGTTAAAAGAGTATATGAGCAGAATCAAGTGATAACAAATGTGAGAGTTTGTAAACCTGAATATTTCAAGAAGTATTATGATAGACCTTGGTAATGATACTTACTAAGATACGTCTCTAGAGTCTATAAAATTGACTCCATACTCTGCCATCCTAATAACAATTTTGTCAAATGGTTTTAATAATAGCAAAAACAGTTAGCAAGTTAGTTTTTTTTTTTTGAAGTACTACCCTCTCCCTCCAACCAAAACGAGACATTGTCCTCAATCTCCTAAGGTAGAAAGATAGAGTATAGAAGACATCACCTGAAACAACGAATAATGACAAACCTGAAACACACTTAAACAAACATAAGAAATAACAAAACAAAATAAGAGCCATTTGTCATTCCATCTCTGATGATGTGCTTCATCTTCGGCCATGCTAAGGATCTGAGCTTCAGAATCTTTCCCCAAGCCCAAGAGCAGCTTCCTGGCGCCTTGATTGTCCAGAAATTCCTACCTCGCAAGAGATTGGATCTGATCCAAGTAGACCAGATTGAGCCATCTGAGTCATTGCACAAGTTCCAAATATGTTTCAACAAGGCAATCTTGTTCCATTCTGCTATCCTTTTTATGCCTAGCCCCCCCTCCTTTTTTGGAAGACATACCTGATCCCAAGCCACTTTACCCTAGTAGTGCTCATATCTGAACCTGACCAAAGAAAGGATCTCATAATTTGCTCAACATTTTTCACTACTTCCCCAGGTAATAGGAATAGAGATGCCCAATAGACCTGGATGGAGAATAAGATTGAGTTAATCAGTTGTACTCGCCCTATGAAAGAGAGTGTTCTGCAGGTCCAATGTCGAACTTTAGCGGTAATTCGATCCACGAGGTCCATACATGAACTAATTTTTCAATAAAGTCCACTTCCTGTAAATCATTATCATCTCTAGGTTGCTAGTAAATGTTGAAAATATTCATCTCCAATGTCATGTTTCCAAATGATAGCTTCATCAGTCCATTCCTACAATTAATCAATGCATTAGAAGTGGCAAGAAATGGGCGTCCTAAAATGACAGGAATTGAATTACATGCTTCAACAGGTTGTGTATCCAAGACAACAAAATCTACAGGGTAAATGAATTTATCTTTTTTTGGTAAGCTGACTTATGTATTAAAAGAAAATGATACAAAGAATATAATGGGCATACCCAAGATTTACAATGAGGACAGAAACGAAAACCAACAAATGGCTACAGGCTAGCCACAACAAAACAAAAACTTGGACCAACTAGATATGCTAGGGGTACAAAAACAACCAGCTAACACATCAAATTAAGAGTCCATGTTATTGACCCTCCAAAGTCTTTGGATCCTTATGTTTTCATCTGTTTGTTGAACATTCCTCATCAAAACAAGCTTATCACGAATGATACATTCGATTTGATCAAAAACCAAATTCGAAGCTTTAGACACATCTGCAAAGATCCTTGCATTCCGTTCTTGCCAGATACAATACACTGTAGCTGCGAAACCCAGTTTACGAGAAAAGTTGACGAAACTTTTTCCATGCCAAGAGACAGTGGCCAATCGAATCCATTCATCCAAGCTTTTTGTCATTCTTGGAATGTCGCATCTATCACAAGGGTAAATGAATTTATCGACTTGTACTAACACATCTTCAACTATTCCTCTAGGCACTTTTACAGATCTATCGGCAAGTAAAAGAGTTACAGAAGTTGGTTTTAACTCACCTAGATTGAGACTCTGAAAAACTAAATATGGAAGTAAATTCACACTAGCTCCAAGATCAAGGCTCTTTCAATTTTATGTTCTCCAATAAAGTAAGAAATTGTAGGACAACCAAGGTCTTTATATTTCAAAACATTATTGTTCTGAAGAATGACACTTACTTGTTCGGCTAAAAAAGCTTTCTTTTTCACATTCAGTTTTCTCTTCACAGTGCACAGATCTTTCAAAAATTTAGCATAGGAAGGAACCTGTTTAATAGCATCCAATAAAGGTATATTGATCCTTACCTGTTTGAAAGTTTCAAAGATTTCAGAGTTGTGATTGACTTTCCATTGTTTGGTCATGGCATGAGGAAATGGGAGTGCTGGCGGGGAATCAGCCTTTTCTTTGCAATGTTCAGGTTCAACCCCTTCCTTACCCTCAAAGACAGACTCATCATCTTTCTCACAAGGTTCAAGAATGGGTTTTTCAATAACCTTACCACTACGAAGAGTGATGACTGATTTGACTTGATCCATGTGTTGGCTTCCAGAACTACTCGCATTTGCATTGTATTGCCCCTTTGGATTTTGTTGTGGTTGAGATGGAAACTTACCTTTCTCTTGGAAACTAAGAGCAGATGTTAACTTTGCAAGAGTATCTTTAAAATCTGTCATGCCTTGAGCAAGTTGAGTGTTGATTGCCTCTTGCTTTTCAATGAATGCATGCAATGTTTCCTCAAGATTTCTTCTAGGAGGTGGAGCATAAGGAGGTGCATATCCATGAGAATTTTAGAAATTATGGTGTGCTTGAAACGGTGGCTGTGAAGTTTGTGCATTGTTGTTATCACTCTTCCAACTAAAATTTGGGTGATTTCTCCAACCAGGGTTATACATTTGTGAGTATGGGTTATGGTTTGGCCTTTGGAAACTGTTTAAAGCATGGGCTTGTTCATGGAGACATTCCCTAAAAGAAGGCAAAGTTGGACATTCATTTGTTGAGTGTTCATTGGTTTCACAGATTTGACACACAATGTCTTGAACAGATTTTAATTGACCACTCTTTTTCAATTCAAGTGCTTCGACTTTTCTAGCTAAAGATGCAAACTTAGCTTGGAGGTCATAATCTTCCCTAAGGTTGTGCATACCTCCACTAGATGTATGAGGTTGAGTTTTACTTGGTGCCTCATAAGTACCTGTGGTGTCCCAATTTTGAGCATTTTCAGCTAGCAAGTCTAGGTACTCCATTGCTTCATTAGGGTCTTTATCTTCGAAAGTTCCATTGCACATCAATTCAACCATTTGCCTATCTCTAGGTGTTAAACCTTCACAAAAATGTGAAACCAATCTCCATGTTTCAAAACCATGATGAGGGCAAGTATTAAGCAAGTCTCGATACCTATTCCAACACCTCTCGTCTCACCTTCTTATGGTTCTTGCGAAACTGAAACCAACACCAAATAAATCCAACTTGGCAGCGCAATCCAAATATATATATATATAGAAGCAATAAAAACCAGAAAACAAGCAAAACAAAACTGCGATGATAGTCCCGCGAGTAGCAAGCGAGTCTATCCGAAATGTGAACGAAACTGAAGACTCGAATAAAAAACAGAAACAAGATATGAAAAACAATGAAACAACACCCAGATATGTTGGATGTGATGAAAATAAACTGCAAGAAACGAAAACAACAGAAAGAAAGTGAATTTCAAAAGTTGACGCAAAACAGACTCGTTTACGACGAGTTAAGTACGGATCTGGAACCTAAAGTCAATGATGTCCAATTGAGCTAAAATTTCAGATATAGCACTCTACCAACCCAAATAGACAGAATATAAAGTGATTAGGGTCCCAGTAATAACATAATCAAATTTGAGCTCATTCTGAGCTGATTTGATCAAATTTTTCTTTGTTTAGTTTTCTGCAGCAGAAACAAACAAATGACTTTTTCTTTGTTTTTTTTTCTTCCTTTTTTTTTTTTCTTGTGTTTTAATGCAACTGATATATTTTTGGTCAGGAACCAAACGAAATAACTTTTTTTTTTTTTTATATGATATCAAATCAAGAGAAGAAGAAATTGGACACTAAGGAATTTTTTTTTTTTTTTTGCGGAAACCCGCAGATTAATTATCTGGTTACTGTGCACACAGTAACCCGGTTACTATGTGCACAGTAACTAGCCCATTCTTTGGGCCAGGTTCGGCCCATCCCATATATTTGGGCCTGATCCGGCCCATTTCAAAGAAAAAAAATAAAAAATATTTTTTTCAGCATTTTATTTTTCCATGTAATTTTTATGTCATTTTGATTAATATTTGGTGGTATTTTTTTATGTTGTTAAAAATACAAAAATCTGATTTTCAAATACCCGGTTTTCGTAAAAAAAAAACTTCCAAAAATAGAAAAAATTGAAAAAATAGAAAAAATGTTTTTGTGCATACGGCCAAGTGTCTCAAAGCTAAAAAATTCATATTGTATTTTTCATACACCAAAAAAAATATTTTAGCATGCATTTTGGCTTTAATAACCAGTTTATTAAAGTCAAGAGAATATTGGCCAATATTTCAAAAACAACAAAAAATTTTATTTTGTTTGTCTCTTAGTATCCGGGGTATGACTTTATACGTAATGCATATTCTGGATATTTAATTCTTTTTTTTTGGACAATAGAACCTGGGGTATGACATTACACGTAATGCGTATTCCGGATATTTAATTCTTTTTTGTTTGGACAATAGAACCCGGGGTATGACATTACATGTAATGCATATTTTGGACAATAGGAAACCACAACATGACTTAGATTTTATTAGACAAAACAATGCAGCCTACCTTAGGTAGGGCGTAGTTGGGGTGCTAACACCTTCCCTTTGCGCAACCAGTCTCCGTACCTGATCTCTAAAGACCAGTAAGGGTTCCTAGTAACCAGAATACTAGGTGGCGACTCCGAGTCCATATTTTCACATGTAGAGACAAGAATTCCTTGTCTCTCCCTATTTGTCAAGGAATAAATATTCCGATTTTTCCTTGAGGGTGGACGATCGTCGCGCCACCGCACACGTGCGACAGAATGGCGACTCCACTGGGGACTTTGTGGACTAAGCTTTGTTTTTGTCTAATGATTGTGTTTTATTGTTGTGGTTTGCGTTTTTATTTTTAAATATGCATTTTCTTTATATATTTGTTCATATTTAGTTGTGCGCTTTAATTTTTGTACATATTTATCTCACGCATCACATAGTTAATTTTTTTTAAAGCACACACAAGCTTCAGGTTAGGGGGGAACTAGCAGCTTACCTTATGACTTTTAGTCAAGGTTTAAGTTTGTGTAAACCCCAACTCTTCGTTGAGTGCTTAGACTGGTAATAGTTGGACACGTGCCATCTCACTGCCTACAAGCCCCCATATTGCCTCCACGAGGGCGATCACTGGGACAACGAGAGTCCTTTTTTAGAGACCAAATAGTAAACCTACCTTTTGTCTCACTTAAAAAGATTAGAACCTGCCTTTAGGATGTATGCTTCGTATACATTGTTTTGCATCCGAGCAAGCCCTTCTTGAAGCATCTTGAACTCCAGACTTATGGGTGACACAATGACCGTCGCTCAGAAAATTTTCATTGTAGAGTTTGTGAAAGAATCAAGATTCTTGTTTCATCATACAAGAGTTGCGACCATATGTCACCCCTCGAAGGGCGAGTTCGTCATATAGATTACATGTTCATACATTTAACATGCATACATGTCAGATTGAAATATAGGTCCCTAAAAAGTCTACAACACCCGACTTCGAGCAAGAAACATGGAAGATGAAGAGCGTGCTCAACGTGATGCCTATTTGCACGAGGAGTTGGAGTCTCTGAAAATAAGTGTGGCTCACCTCACTAGCTTACTCAAGCAAACACTAAGAAATACCTCTGATGAAGGTCCTTCTAATCAACCGATCACCTTTGATCCGGCTCCTACTTCAGTTCAGCCTGAGGAAAGAATGAGCGAACATGGTCAAGAACCTCAGCAAAATCCAACATTTGTGCAGTCAACGACACCTGCACCATCCCCAAAAGTTGTGAAGGCATCTGCTAATGAGTCCCACAAGGCTAAGTCATCTGATAGCATTGATCAAGCTAAGATAAAGGCGCTGGAAGCCAGACTCAAAGCCATTGAAGGGGTAGACTTATATGACTCGGTACGGGCAGCAGAGATGTGTTTGGTCCCAAACGTGGTTATCTCAAAGAAATTTCGTGTTCCTGAATTCATCAAATACAATGGAACACAATGCCCCATGACTCATCTCAGGTCCTACTGCAATAAAATGGCTGAGGTAGTACATGATGAAAAACTACTAATACACTTTTTCCAAGACAGTTTAAGTGGGGCAACTTTGAGTTGGTACATGAGATTGGATAACACAAAAATTCGCAACTGGAAAAATCTGGTGGATGCTTTCGTCAAGCAATACAAATACAACATGGACATTGCGCCTGACAGAACCAGTTTGTCCAATATAGAGAAAAAGGATAAAGAAAGCATAAGGGAATATGCTCAAAGATGGCGAGAATTAGCTGCTCAAGTACATCCCCTACTTCTGGACAAAGAGATGGTCTCTTTATTTGCCAACACACTCAAAGCACCATATTACGAACATATGATGGGTAGTTCAGCCCAACAATTCACTGATGCTGTGATAGTGTGTGAACGCATAGAGCAAGGTGTCAAGAGTGGTAGAATTTCCTGCACCAACCTGAGAAAAGAGGCTTCGAAGAAAAGAAGGTTCACCATGTTGAAGATGGCTACATGGGTAAAAATAATACATCCAAAATTACCATATCTCCATCCCAAATTGCCAACATCCAAAAACCTAAACCCCAAAACTTTCAAGCCAAAAGCTAAATTTGGAAATTTCCAAGGGTTCAAGAACAACTGCCTCCACTACCATTACCCCTGAATGAGATGTATCAAAAGCTATTGAGCATTGGGGTCAAATAGCTCCAGAACCGTCTTAACACCTCTGGCAAGCCACCTTATCCTAATTGGTACAAGCCAGAACTCAAATGTGAATACCATGCCGGGTATTACTTTGGGCATAGCATCTATACCTGCAACGCCTTCAAGAGAAAGCTTCTGCAATAAATCAAGGCTGGTTGGATAGAGTTGGAAGACACCCCCAATGTGAATACGAACCCGCTGCCTAATCATGCATTGAAGCATATTAGAGATGGAATCGTTTGGGGAATTGGAAAGCATCAATGGTCCATGCATGATAGCTTGAAAATTTAAATTTGACCGGTTGGTAGTTTGTTCTCCATGAGTGCATTGTCTTTGAGTCCTCTACGCAGAGCTTATTAAGAAGAAGTTTAGGCCTACATGAACAGATTCGCCAAAATAGAGGGAAATGAAAGCCTGACCCTTGTTATTTCCTTTTGTTAATGGGCTTTTGAATAAGACTTTTCTCTGTTAATGAGCTTCTCTTGTGAAATAAGATCATGCTTTTCTTGTGTTCACATCACACTCTTCTTTGTTGTTATTACATGTAAAATAACATTTTGAGTGCAACTTTGCTCACAACACGTACAAAACTATATATGAAGAATCCTTTGGTGTTCCTTTCTTCCAAACCCATACATTAATCTCATATGTTTTCAAGGATATTTTTTTGGGACCTCCAAAAGTGAGTACAAAAAAAATCGTGTTGATATTTGTCCAAAACAAATGCACATTTTGAAAATTCAAGTGATTCCTTAAATAGGTACACATATACCTAGAAAACTTGAAAGAAAAAAAGACAATAAAGACAACAACACTATGAGGTGACTCAAAAGCTGTAGTTTTATTTGACTGAATAAATCACTTTGCATACGCGCATTGAAAGCAAGACCTATCGATCCTCACTACAGTGCATTTGAGATGAGGAAAGGCCATTTTTTGATTAATCCTTTCACAAGAGCTGAAATTATCCTTTGCAGTCCCATGTTGAGCCTAGTAGCGTTTTTTGGAAATAACCTTGACTAGGATCACACCCCACACTGTGGGGGCAAATATAAGAAGTTTTGTTGTTTTTACCATCCAGACAAAGCAGTGAAGATGGGTGTTGGATTTGATCATGTAATTTTTAATCTTTCATTATCATCTAAATGAAGCAGTGATTGGTTAAGAAAAGAAAAGAAGAAGATCTAAAGGATCTAAAAGATTTGAGCTTCTCATACAAACAACTGATATGATTGTGCTCAACCAAACAAAAACGGAGAAAACAAAGAGAAAAGCCCAAACCCGACACTGGGGGGCATGAAGACTATTTTGAAAAAAAAAATCCAAAAGACAAAAAGGTCAGGAAACAAGCACAAGTGATCCCTAGTTCTTGAAATCCCTTAAACCACTTTTTAAGCCTGCAACATATCCATTTTTCTTCGTAACCAATAGCCAAAGCCTACATTACATATTCTGATAAAGCCCTTTTCTTATCAAAGGCAAGCAATCTAGATTGGTATGCAGTGCTTTCTTCGTGTGAGTCAAATCATTATTCATGCAAATAAAAATAAATGCTTGAATTCAATTCAGTTCTCAATAACCCTCAAATTGACATTTAATAACCTTTTTGTGACCCAACCAGATGTCACCTTCATCCTTAAACAAAGCAAAAAGTCCTCCCCCTTTCATCACTTTTCAAGAAAACCTGTCCATAGGAATCACTTGAATTTTTTTAGAACAAGTTTATTTTGAACCAATATCAAAATCATTTTTGTTGATTGGAATAACTTGGAAGTTCCAAAAATTTTGCATGAAAACATTCATTGTACAAAAAACCCCAAACTTACTTTTCACATTATCCTCACCCCAAACTAAATCCAAGTTGAAACACTTGGGGCATGATCAAGCTGGGGGGGCAATCAAACACACATGGTAGGGTTTGGCTCCATGATTCCTTTTCTAAGGAAAATGTCGGGCAAAATTGGCAACTCTTGAGATAAAGGGTGAAGGACAAAGATGTATGATGAAATCAAACCCTTCCTAGAGGTCAAGATCACAATATGCAACCCGAGTAAGTAGAAGTGGAAAAGCCATCGAAGTTTACTACCAATACTACAACTTTTAAGAGAAAAGAAAGACACCATGAAGAAATGGGGGCCTATATTTCTCAGGTAAGTATACATGCATATCAATCATAATGCATTTGCTTTTCAACATTGACAATAATTGTTTCAACATCATCTTTTAGGTAGTGCGTTTTCTAACCCTACCTCCTTTTGAGTGCGCCTTTGAGCCCTCATCCCTTGGGTAGTGCGTTTTCTAACCCTACCTCCTTTTGAGTGCGCCTTTGAGCCGCTAACCTTTGGTAGCTGCGTTTTCTAACCCTACCTCCTTTTGAGTGCGCCTTTGAGCCCTCACCTCCATTTTTGTAGTGTTCCCGTACGTATACTGACTTCATGTTTTCTAACCCTACCTCCTTTTTTGAGTGCGCCTTTGAGCCCTCACCTCCATTTTGAGTGCGCCTTTGAGCCCTCATCCCTTTGGTAGTGCGTTTTCTAACCCTACCTCCTTTTGAGTGCGCCTTTGAGCCCTCACCTCCATTTTGAGTGCGCCTTTGAGCCCTCATCCCTTTGGTAGTGCGTTTTCTAACCCTACCTCCTTTTGAGTGCGCCTTTGAGCCCTTACCCTCCATTTTTGAGTGCACCTTTGAGCCCTCAGCCTCTATTATTGATGGTGCGCCTTTTATGAACTTTGAGCCCTATCTTCTTAGGTAGTAACACGTTTTCTAACCCTACCTCCTTTTTAAGTGTGCCTTGAGCCCTCAACTCATTCCAAGTGTGCCTTTGAGCCACCACCAGTGAGGTAGAGCGTTTTGTAACCCTAGCTCCTTTTGAGTGCGCCTTTGAGCCCTCACCAACATTTTTCTG